>NW_010519724.1:0-25088 GCF_000687285.1 Phaethon lepturus
CACAGAGGTGAGACTGACAGGTTGGTGGTTCCCAAGGTCCTCCTTGCTACCTTTTTCCCAGTCTCCAGTGACAGGTTGGTGGTTCCCCAGGTCCTCCTTGCTACCTTTTTCCCAGTCTCCAGGGACCTCACCTGACTGCCAAGACTTTTCAAATATGATGGAGAGTGTCTTGGCAGCTACGTCAGCCAGGACTCTGGGATGGATCTCACCAGGTCCCATTGACTTATGTATGTTCAGGTTCCTCAGGTGGTCTCGAACCTGATCTTCTCACAGGTAATGCAGAAGCACAGCACCTTGAGGCCCACTCAAATAGGAAGCTACTCCTAGCAGCCTGCGTTATACATTCATGGTTTTCCTTCCTTCAGAATTTTGTAACTTCTTCTGTTGGGTTTTATGGAAACTAAATAAATATCAGTGTTGATCTTTGAATTATCTTCATGAGATTTCAGAGTGAAAAAGCTCTTGAGGTGAAGGAAAGCAACTCAGACCTTGCAGAGAGCTTGTCTTACCTTTTCATAAACTCAGACTGAATAGCTTTCAGAGGTTGTATTGATTTGTATTTAGAAAATAACCTTTTCAACCACAAATAATTAGTGAATGGTACTCAAATTTTCAAATACTGATCTTTAAGCGCTTAAATCCAAAAGCAGAGGCTAAGAGTTTCAAGTTTGCACAGTTCCTACCCATTCATATTAAACGAGAGGCCATTTCTGAAAATATACCTTTTGCAACAGGTAGATTATGGAGTACCAAATAGTGCCAGAGAAAAAACATTATGTTATTTTCCCAGTGTGATACAGACTTGTTTTAGCAAGTCTATTAGCTTTGAATCAGCTCATTTCTTCAAAAACCTGGGAGTGGTATAGAAAAGGTGGGCATTTTTTGTGGACTGACTTCTTGAGTTGCCCTGTTAGTGCTGCAGTTGATGTGCATGCAACATCAGTCTGGAATGTAGAAATAAAAAAGGCACTTATGTAAACTTGATATAATGAGTGCTAGTCTGTAGCAATCTGGAGCAGATAAGAGAAGAATAATGTTAATGGAGAAGTGAGTGTTCTTTAAGACAACTGATAAAACCACTCATTGATAGCATATGTTCTTACCTATCACACTCTCATCCCTGAAAACGCATTTCTCAGAGAAATTTTAGATGGTATCTTTGTAAAGAAAATGTTAACTATTTTTTTCTTTCTATATCTGAGCACTTTTGCAGCTGTGTTTCTTCCTTCACTCTTTATCTTTGGCATTGAGTTGACAAGGGAGACACCAATCATATGTGATTGAAATATCTGTCTCTGTGCCTTATTACTGTATCCTATCAATAAAGCTATATTTCGTGAGGGAAATCAGTCATTGCTCCATTTTAGCTCTTTATCAACAGCCAAAGCTTTCTTTTGGTTTGCTTGTGTGACAACTCTGTCTGTAGTACAACATCCATCTGCAGCACACTTTTTAGTCTGGCAGATTAATAAGTTAATAAATGTCTAGATAAAATGAAGTCCAGAACTCATCTTGGGAGTAGTTTTCTGAATGTTTCAGCTTCAAAGAGTTCACTAGGTTGCCACATGGTCTGATTGTTCATTTGAAACAAATGTAATCAGTTACCATTGTCCTTGCTTGCAATAACACATAATAACTCAGATACCAGATTTACAAAGGTTTTCAAAAACCTGCCTGTGTTTTGGGCCCTAAGGATGAAATTATTTTCATTGAGATAGTTTCCTTACATGCCAAGCATGTGAATCGGATTGCTCTAAAATGTTTACTGTTTTTAGAGTTTGGTCTAGGTTAGGACTGGAGAGGAATCTGGTTTCCTAATTAATGTGTCATGTAGCTAGGCCTGCCTCAATCTTACATTGTCATTCAACCAGAAAATAAAAGTTCTGTAGCATGATATAGGGTCTTCTGAAGGAGATGTACAGTAACTTAAATACAGACCTATAAATATTTACCTTACGGCTCTTACTTTGTTTTGCTGAATTCACTGTTGTATTGTTAGGTCACTCAGAAGCACATTCTCTCAAATCTAGTGTTCATATGTTTTTCATGTGCTTGCACAATAGCTAGATAAAATATTGAACGGCTGTTGTTTGTTACACAGAGCCTTCAATCCATGTGATTTTTACTATGTGTAAATCACCCATTGTCAGAACAGGGACAAAGCAGCACCATGAAACAATGTGTAAGTGCTAATTCAACTCATTATTGACCTAATCCAAGTCCCATTCAAGTCAATGAAAAGATTTCCAGGGATTTGGGGGGCATTAGGTATGAACCTAAGGGTTATGCAAAGTCTTTTACTTTCTTTTTACGATAAATGCAGAAGACTTGCTTGTGCTAATGTCTAAACCACAGTGGTGAGGGAAGGGAGAGGGGGCAGAGAGAACATTTAAGATAGAAAGAATTAATTTGCAACTTCAAAGCTGTCAGTAATGTCCTACTCTGTTCATTCAATTTTATATATGAAACTTTTCACTCAGCTCACTGAATACAATTGTACCTCACAGTGGGATCTCCCTGTAGACAAAAGCTTGGAAACATTCAGTTCTGCATTGGAAAGACTCACAGGAAAATAATACCTCTGGTTACTTTACAGTCCCTGGGAGGGAGCAGCAGAGCTACAGGTTGAACACAAGGCTGTGGCAGGAGGAGAAAAGGAAAGATCAGCTCTTTAGTTACATGGGAGCATCTAAAATTAGACTTAGGAAAGGTTTCAGGAGCACACAAAGAAAGTTTGTCTCACAGGCTGTCTCATAAACCATGAAGAAGTTTCCAAAATGGAAATCCAAGTTGGTTAGAAGAGACATATGGGGCCAGAATATCTGCAGCACCAATGGTCTAATTGTGTGGCCCCAAGTGTTTCCACTCCTACCTGTGTGGGAGACTCCTTTTTGACCAGTAAATCTGATCAATAAATATAGTTGTTTTCTGTTTGTGTTGCTGACAGAGGCGACACTGTTCCTAGATGGAGAGAACGACTACCTGGTGTGAGTGGCTCTTACCCCAGTACCTTTCTGCACTACATTTTCCATCAGTAAAAGCAGGAAAACCTTCCCCATGGAGCAATGTGCCCCTCGGAGGTATAACCTACTGAACTGATGTGATCCCTCTTCCTCTTCACCGAGGATATAGTGAATCTTTTCAGGTTGTACCTGGGCAATTTGCGTACAGAGTACAGTGACTTTTCAGTCTGGCTCAGCCTTCAATGCCTCAGAACAACATGAGAGCTACCATAGAATGGGCATCTGAGCTGCTGGGGGGCCTCCAACATGCAGAGTGACTGTTCTTTGATCAGAGGAAATGCCCAGCGATCGTAGCAACTGCTATTTGATTTTATGGGGTTTTGCACTGAAGCAAGGAATGTTTACTCAGCTCAGTTTTGAAAGCTTCAATAATCACAATGAGATTTAATTTCTCTGTGCACAGAAGCATAGCATGCAATGCCTGTTTTAAAAAGTGGCATTCAGAGCGAAGCCTCACTTATCTGGGTTCTTCGTAACCAATAACACAAAATGCCCAAACAGAAGGTTTTGTTTCTCCACTTATGAAAAAAAGTCAGGATCACATAAAGGATGGAATTTTGTAATGTGTATGATTTTCATTACATTCAAAACTGGGCATCACAGGCCTTTTTCAAACTGGAATTTGCCTTTTTGTCACAAGAGAACCAGTAAAGTAATGCTGGGACCATGAATTTGAACGTCAGTAAAATCCAAATTTTTGTAGCTTCTTAGCTTACCCCACTTGAAAGATAAAATGTATTATTTGACTCCCTGATTAGGCAGTTGTTGAGACTGGATGTCTGCAGTGGATGGTATCCATCTGGCCCAGGAGAAGCACATGGTCTCGACTATAGAGTTCACACATCTCTCTAGTTAGCTTCAGCTGCAGTGCAGTGTACTCACTTGTCCGTGAGCGTGCTGATGAATCTCCCATACTTCACTGTAGCCTGCCCTCCATGTCTGCCCCGATGTCATGGAGGGATCTACATCTGGTTATCATCAGTACTGGTTCCAGATCTCCTTTTTCTAACCACCATATGGACTTGCCTATGGAGCGACCATGCTGTGTAGTCTGTCTCTACCAGTGGCCCTGTGCCCTTCCTAAGAAGCCAAAAATGAAGAGGTTTAGATTGGATATTAGGAAAAATTTCTTCACTGAGAGGGTGGTCAGGCATTGGAACAGGCTGCCCAGGGAGGTGGTGGAGTCACCATCTCTGGAAGTGTTCAAGAAACGTGTGGATGTGGCGCTTCAGGACATGGTCTAGGGGACATGGTGGCGCTGGACTAATGGTTGGACTTGATGATCTTGAAGGTCCTTTCCAACCTAGTGTTTCTGTGATTTCTGTGATGTCTGCAGACTTCCAGGTTTAACAAATTTGATCTGGCTAAGCTAGGTCATCAGTTTCTATCATGGGACTGTAGCAGTTTTGATTCAATCTTATGTGCTGGATGTAGAATCCCAATTTCATCTGATTATGGCCTTAACATTTAACTGAAATTAATGGCTTTCATGTTATATTCATGTTATAATTGACAAAGACCATGAACTATCTCGAAGCCAGCCATGGCAGCTCAGTTAATGGTCAGGCCATGAGACTCCATTTGAAGAATTTCCTTCTTCGTATTTTATAGTTTTTTTAAGAAGAAAGACTTGAGCATTCTGCTTGGAATAACTCCATTTCTTAAGAAAATACCTCTCCTAGACTACACCTGGGAACCTTCAGTCTTACAAAATTATTTGAGAAAGTTTGAACTACTCTGCAGCTTGAACATACAAGGAAAATCCCCTTCCTGAGAACTAGTATGTATATGTATATACAGTTCCACTGGCTTCAAATGGAACCCGTATAGTTGCAAGGACCTGAGTCATAGATATAACTACAATTGAAACTAAGGTTCATAGTGTTTCACTGCTGTTAGCAATTGTGTGTAGTATCTCCAGTTACCCATATTTTACATAAGTTAACCCCTTATCATTAAGTGGGAACTAACATCAATAGTACGTGATTAGTGAAGTAGTAGATGTTCCATAAAACATTACTTGGAAGATTTTTATAAGAAAGGATTTTTCTTTCTTCAGAGTTCATCAGCAAGTCCTGTATTCATTCTTACTTGAAATATTAGAAAGATTAATATTAAAAAGTGTTGAAGTTCTAGCCAAATAAGTCTCCTGCTCTCTCCTCCCAGGTGCATGCACTTAATCAAGGCACAAATCCCATGTCTGTACTGTCTTTGCTACCTGTACAAGCAAACACCCTGAAATTCTTGAATTCTTGAATCCTGGCATTGAACACTGTGGGAACCTCAGGGCCTTTTAGGTCAGATGTGTCATGTTCAAAATCCATCTTGGAAAGATGCTCCACATACTGTAGCTCTCCATGCTTCACCAAAACTCATTGAAGGCACCTTTCTTTAGCTCAGTTCCCTCATGCAGAAGTTATAATCATTGCCACATGATCTCTAGGTAGGATCATATCCACCTCAGACCCTCAGAGTCTCCACCAGATTCACTGCACAGCCATTCTGCCTGTTGAAGGGGTTTTCACAGAATCATAGAATGGTCTGTGTTGGAAGGGATCTTAAAGATCATCTAGTTCCGACTCTCCTGCCATGGACAGGGACACCTTCCTCTAGACCAGGTTGCTCAAAGCCCCATCCAACCTGGCCTTGAACACTTCCAGGGAGGGGGCATCCACAACTTCTCTGGGCATTGCCTTATCACCTTCATAGTGAAGAATTTATTCCTAATATCTAATCTAAATTTACCCTCTTTCAGTTTAAAGCCATTATCTCTTGTCCTATCACTACATGCCTTTGTAAAAAGTCCCTCTCCAGCTTTTTTGTAGGCCTCCTTTTGGTACTGCTGCTATAAGGTCTCCCCAGCACCTTCTCTTCTCCAGCCTGAACAACTCCAACTCTCAGCCTGTTTTAGTGAGAATTATGTTCTAGGGAAACACAGACTCTACAAAAAGGGTAAAAGAGCTAAAATACAGTGGATTCTTAGGTCCATATTGTGTCTTAGACCTTAGGAAATAGGTCTGATCCACCTGAGATTTATTTAATCTCCTTTTCCTATTCCCTTCCCAGTACTGGTGTGGTCCAGCCCACCTCTCTCTTTTCAAGTGGTTTCTTGGGAGAAGGAAGTCTGATGTCACTTGCAGGATTGCATTATCCTCCAGATCAAGTGCTAGAAGGAGGGTGGCATTTGGCTAATCACAGAATCACTGAGCTCGGGAGGCACCTCAGGAGCTCTAGTTCAATCTGTCTGCTCAAAAGAGAGTAAAGTAAAACAAGTTGCCTAGGGCCATGAATGATGTTGTTTTGCAGACAAATAAAGGACATTCTACTGCAAACAGTCCTTCAGTATCGATGAGACAAGGCAAGGTGGCATAAGTTACTTCAGACTTTCTTCAACTTTTTGTCTGCCAAAGCCTGTCCAGAGTATATGACTCCTAACTTCTGCCTATGTATCACTTCCTTCCTCCCAGAGCATGCCGACCAACTTGGATATCAATATGAAGGCAGTGGAGCTTGTCTCCTGCACCTCTTGATGTCTTCCTGAAGGCAGTGAGGAGGGGCAGTGTAGGCCTCAAGTGTTGCAGGGCCTATGTATGGATGCTCTCACCTGAGAAGTGACCCATGAAGAGCTTACTAATGGTCTAGGTCTCTGCTGTGGCCTCATGTGAAGCCAGTTCCTTGTAGACCTGGCATACCTTGCATTGCATCCAAAGACAACCTGCTCTCCTGTGGCTTGCAGCGTTACTGGCAGTGCTCCTACATTCACGTGAAGCCAGCCTGTGTATCTGGCAGGGTGTGTAAAACTATGCAAAGAGGCAAGGCTTCAACAGCTATGGGTCAGGACTCTGATACCCTCTGAGTCTCCAGTAATAGTCTTCTCCATACACGCTATGTCCTCAAGGAAGCATGGTAAAGAGAAAGATACTTTTCAAGTAGGTGTCTCCTGGTGTGTGACACCAAGATGGGGTCTGTGGGCACTGTAGTAGAAAACTGTGCAAGACTACATAACTCGCAGGGAAAACTTTGGAGGAATGGGTGACTGAGAATAGGTAATTGTGTCACAGCGACATCCATATTGCAGTTAGGGTTTTGGGTGGCCACTTAGATCACATCCAGGAATATTTCCAGAGAACTACTTACTACATCCCAGTGTTTCCCAACATATGTACATATAGATATATGTAAGCAAGTATATACCTTACATATATATGTGGTGTGTATATATATATGCACATTTATGTATATATAGGCATTTACCACTTTGAGATCACCTGAGGAACCTGACATGCATAAGTGGGACTTGACGAGATCCATCCCAGAGTCCTGAGGGAATTGACTGATGCAGCTGCCAAGACACTCTCCATCATATTTGAAAAGTCATGGCAGTCAGGTGAAGTCCCTGGAGACTGGGAAAAGGGAAACATTGCACCCATTTTTTAAAAAGTAGCAAAAAGGACACTGGGAATTACTGACCTGATGGCCTCACCTCTGTGCCTGGGAAGATCATGGAACAGTTCCTCCTAGAAGCTCTGCTAAGGCACATGGAGGACAAGGAGGTGAATTGAGACAGCCAGCATGGCTTCACCAAAGGCAACTCCTGACTGACCAAACTAGTAGCTTTCTAGGATGGAGTGACCACATCAGGGCACAAGGGAAAAGCTACTGATGTCATCTATCTGGACTTCTTCTTATGGACTGTAAGTCCTTTGACACAGACCCCCACAACATCCTCTCTAAATTGGAGAGATATGGACTTGATGGGTGTACCATTGAGTGGATGAGGAACTCATTGGATGGTTGCATCCAGAGAGTAGTAGTCAAGAGCTCAAAGTCCAGATGGAGATTGGTGAGGAGCGGCGTCCCTCAGGGGTCTGAGCTGGGACTAGTACTGTTCAGTATCTTCATCAATGACATAGACAGTGGGATTGAGTGCACCCTAAGCAAGATTGCAGATGACACCAAGCTGAGTGGTGCAGTTGACAAGCCTGAGGGATGGGATGCCATCCAGAGGGACCTGGACAAGCTTGAGGCATGGTCCTGTGTGAACCTCATGAGGTTCAACAAGGCCAAGTGAAGGGTCCTGCACCTGGGCTGGGGCAACCCCAGTATCAGTACAGGCTGGGGGCTGAAGGGATTGAGAGCAGCCCTGCCGAGAAGGACTTGGGGTCACTGATGAGTGAAAAACTGGAAGGAGCTGGCAATGTGCGCTCACAGCCCAGAAGGTCTACCATACCCTGGGCTGCATCCAAAGCAGCGTGGCCAGCAGGTTGAGGGAGGTCATTCTGTCCCTCTACTCCGCTCTGGTGAGACCCCACCTGGAGTCCTGCATCCAGCTCTGGAGCCCTCAGCACAGGAAAGACATGGACCTGTTGGAGCGGGTCCAGATGAAGGCCATAAAAAAGATCAGAGGGATGGAACAGCTCTCCTGTGAGGACAGGCTGAGAGAGTTGGGGTTGTTCATCCTGGAGCAGAGAAGGCTCCGGGGAGACCTTCTTACAGCCTTCCAGTACTTAAAAGGGACCTTTACAAAAGTTGAGCACAGATTTTTTAATAGGGCATGTTGCAATAGGACACGGAGTAATGGTTTTAAACTAAAAAAGGGTAGATTTAGACTAGAGAGAAGAAATTTTTCACATTAGGTTGATGAAACAGTGGAACAGGTTGCCTAGAGAAGCTGTGGATGCCCCATCCCTGGAAACATTCAAGGCCAGGTTGAATGGGACTTTGAGCAATCTGGTCTAGTGGAAGGTGTCCCTGCCCATGGCAGGTGGGTTGGACTAGATGAACTTTAAAGGTCCCTTCAAACTCAAACTGTTCTATGATTCTGTGATTTATGATTGGGTGATTGAGGTTCTCCACAAAAAGGGAAGATGCTCCAATGTGACTGCATAAGCATGCTCTAAAAGACCTGACTTTCCCCCCCTCTCTTTCCTTAATTGCTTGCAGAGCCTCACTTGCAAAGACCATTGAAACATCAGTGCAGTGTATTACCTGTGTCAATCAACAAAGCTAGTGGACTTCTGAGTAACGGAATTGGTAATGCAGAGCTAAATACAATAAAATGAGAGGACAGTAAATGACAAATAAGATATCTTGATTTCTTCAGGGTATCTCTGCTCTCTGATAATGAAATATGATGAGTAATGGACTAAAAATGTGTTGTTTGATAAAGGAAAAGACAAAAAATCTTTTGTTAAACTCTTATTTTTGAGTTCCTGCCCAAGAAGATATTTTTATAGTAAGATATAGATACACCAGTTTGATCTATAGTATAGTTGCAATATGGAAACTTAATATAGAAATAAAAGTATAAATTGGCTTCCCACTGCTGAACTGGCCTTATTTGAATTTAATTTACATATGTTACTTTTAAGTAAAAAATAGAATTGTACATTAGCACCGGATTACTTCTGACTAATTTTTCATAACTGTTAGAGGATTTAGCAGTAAAAATCTCCTTTGAGGAACTGAAGTGGCCACTTCAACAGTAAGTGCTTACAGTTGGCTGACACCAATTCTTCTTAATACCAGCAGGCAAAGAAAGTAATCTGCTTTATTTCATGCTATCTTGTCTCTATTGTGCCCTGCTTTTTGGGCTCATATTACTTTCACAGTGTCATTAACTGTGACTAACATGCTACTCACTGTGCATAGCTATGTCTGCCAAAGTGACTGGGTCACGTATCAGAGTGATATATGCAATGATGGCAACCATCTTAATAAGGAAAGGCAGCACAAAGCTTAATTCTTTAGGAGGGTGGCACACTTAATATTCTAGCCACCATTTTGGATTCTGATGTGCTGGTTGTGGCTGGGACAGAGTTAATTTTCTTCACAGTTTTGGATTTATGCTGTAAACAGTGTTGATAACACAGGGATGGTTTTGTTATTGCTGAGCAGTGCTTACACAGAGTCGAAGCCTTTTCTGCTTCTCAGAAGGTAGTAGGCTGGGAGTGCCCAAGAAGCTTGGAGGGGACACAGCTGGGACAGCTGACCCCAACTGGCCAAAGGGATATTCCATATCATATGATGTCATGCTCAACATATAAAGCTGGGAGGAAGAAAAAGGAAGGAGGGATGTTTGAAGTTATGGCATCTGTCTTCCCGAGTAACCATTACACGTGATGGAGCCCTGCTTCCCTGGAGATGGCTGAACACCTGCCTGCTGATGGGAAGCAGTGAATTAATTCCTTGTTTTGCTTTGCTTGTGTGCACAGCTTTTGCTTTCCCTATTAAACTGTCTTTATCTCAACCCATGGGTTTTCTCACTTTTACTCTTCTGATTCTCTCCCCCATCCTTCCATAGGGGAGTGAGCGAGTGTCATGCTTAGTTGCCAGCTGGAGTTAAACCATGACACCTGATTAACGTAAAACTTAAGTTAAAATTAATTTAAGTGGTAGCAAATGGGATGGTTTAGTCTTTCTTCTCTGTTCTCATAAACATCAAGTTAATCTATAGGTGTTCAAGTCCTACTTGTTTCAAAGTTCTCTTGCTTTCTTGCTCTGGTGATCCACTGTTCATCAGAGCTCTTGAAGAACCTTCAGATATTTTCAGCACAAAAAATGTGAGTTGTCTGTGACGTGTGAGAAGTTCAGAGCATAAGAGAGTGAGAGAGCTATGACAGAATATTCTCACTTGGAAGAAGTTGCTTCCTCAGTGTTTTAATCACACCTTTATTCCATTACCCTTCCACCTTTCATCCAGGGCAGTTGAAAATGTGGAGATACTCTCAGCTCATCTGAGAGTAGCATCATGACTTTTCAGCTCATCTTTCCTCACTATGTAACAGATGTGCCTATTGTTCTTTCCATTCCCTGTTTTACTTGCCTTTTTGCATCTCTTTACCAGCTTCTCTCCCTTTCTGTGTCAGACTTAACTCCTAATTGGCTCTTTGGGCTTCCTAGCTCTCTACCCTATATTTCTTTGTCCACTAATAACTTCTTTGTGCCATACCTGAATTTGTTTTCTACTATGCTTCTTCCTATGTGTCAAACCACTTCCCTTCATTTTTTAAAGTACTCCTTAAAACAAATACCTGTTTCAAAACTCAAAAGTGTTAGGAAACCTCATGAGTAAAAATCCCATAATTGATTTTTTTTGTCACTGATAAATTACAAGGAAAAAAAAAATACAGTTTTAGATATTGTTTCCACAATAAGATCATCTCTGATCCAGATATGATATTCTCTTCAGTAACTTTCATCATCTCAGTCATTCCAGCCGCAGTTAAAAGTGACATGTTTTGTTTCTTTACACTGATATCTGGAAGGAGTTTACTCTCCTTTCTTCCTATTATCACAGAGTGGTCTACTCCATTGAGCTGATGTATCATCTTGGACTGATGCTAATGGAAAAACCTGCACCATACTTCACCACATAATGTAGTCATACCCTACAATAGCTACGAAATTAGAGTCAGAGAGAACACCGCAAGAAAGAAAAAGGTTCACATGAGTGCCAACAGGGAAACCAGGGGAAATCGGGCTCATTACAGGAGCAGAGAATCCTGAGGATATAAGACTGACATCTGAACACAAGCTCCATAACAGTTAAACAGTTTTGATTTTTCTGTTTAAAATTACATACATATACGCACACATAAACACTTTATTTTTGTGGTGGGTTGACTTTGGCTGGCTGCCACATGCCCACCAATCTGCTCTATCACTTCCCTTCCTCAACAGAATGGGGGGGAGGAAATATGATGAAAAAACTTGTTGATTGCGAAAAGGACAGGGAGATCATTGTCGAGCTACTGTCACAGGCAAAACAGACTTGACTTGAGGAGGACTAATATAATTTATATCCAGTTAATAACATGGTAAGATAGTGAAAAATAAAAACAAAACTAAACCCACCATCTCACCACATCCCTCTTCCTCCCAGGCTCAACTTCACTTATGTCTTTTCTTCCTCCTCCCTCCATGCAGTGCAGGGGGATGGGGAATGCAGTGAATCCATAATGCTTCTCTGCCACTCCTTCCTCCCCACGCTCTTGCTCTGCTCCAGTGTGGGGTCCCTCTCATGGGACACAGTCCTTCATGAGCTGCTCCAATGGGGGTCCTTCCCACAGGCTGCAGTTCTTCATGAATTAACTACTCCAGTGGGGGTCTGCTACAGGCTACAGATTCTGTCAGAAAAACTGGTCCTGTGTGGTCTCCTCTCTATGGGTTGCCGTTCCCATCAGGAGCCTGATCCAGCATGGGCTCTCTATGGATAGCAGCTTTCTTCAGGGCACATCCACCTGCTCTGGCATGGGGTTCTCCATGGGTTGCAGTATGGATATCTGCTCCACTGTGGTCCTCCATGGGCTGCAGGGGAACAACCTGCATCACCATGGTCTTCTCCATGGGCTGCAGGAGAATTTGTGTTCTGGCACCCGGAGCACCTGCTGCCCCTCCTTCTTCACTGACCTTGGTGTCTGCACGGCTGTTTCACATTTTCTCACTCCTCTCTCTCAGCTGTTGCATAACATTTTTACCCTTTTTTAAATTTGTTATCGCAGAGGTGCTACCACCGTCGCTGATGGGCTCAGCTTTGGTGGGTCTGTCTTGGAGCTAGCTGGAGCTGGGGGCAGCTTCTGGCGTCTTCTCATAGAGGCCACCCCTGCCAATCCCTTGCTACCAAAACCTTGACACATAAACCCATTACCGATTTCAACTTAGAGGGAAAGCAGAAAATTAAGCATCCTTAACTTAATGACTCTTTTGAAAACGTTGGCTCAATACACAATGTGGGTACTGAGTTTTGGAAAATCAGACCCAAATTGTTATGTTGATGTTTATTTTAAAGTGTCCATGGGCTGCAGGGGAACAACCTGCATCACCATGGTCTTCTCCATGGGCTGCAGGAGAATTTGTGTTCTGGCACCCGGAGCACCTGCTGCCCCTCCTTCTTCACTGACCTTGGTGTCTGCACGGCTGTTTCACATTTTCTCACTCCTCTCTCTCAGCTGTTGCATAACATTTTTACCCTTTTTAAAATTTGTTATCGCAGAGGTGCTACCACCGTCGCTGATGGGCTCAGCTTTGGTGGGTCTGTCTTGGAGCTAGCTGGAGCTGGGGGCAGCTTCTGGCGTCTTCTCATAGAGGCCACCCCTGCCAATCCCTTGCTACCAAAACCTTGACACATAAACCCATTACCGATTTCAACTTAGAGGGAAAGCAGAAAATTAAGCATCCTTAACTTAATGACTCTTTTGAAAACGTTGGCTCAATACACAATGTGGGTACTGAGTTTTGGAAAATCAGACCCAAATTGTTATGTTGATGTTTATTTTAAAGTGACTACAATTCAAATTGATGAGATATCTGCATCCACAATTTATTTGATTTCAGAATGATTCCTGTTTTATCAGCAGGCTGTGGCTCTAAATTATGCTCATATTTATCCAGTTACTTGTTCATTTATTAACCATCCATTTATAACCAGTCCACACATTTTGAAGTGAAAGCACAGAAGAATGTCATTATGTGCATTCACTTTTCTCATGGTTGTTTCCTCTGTTTTCCTTCTTCTAAGAGCAAAGATCTTTAGTAATTGTGGAAGGAAGATAAAATTTCTTCTTGAGCTCCCAATTAAGTCTTTCAGGAGAAAGTTTGCAAGTGGAGAAAATGCTGTATACCCTTCTTTCAGCAGTGAAGAGCTCTGCTAACCTGCTCCATACTCATCATCACTAGTTCTGCCAAGGACACTTGCTGGGAACTGCACAAGAGCTTGGCTAATAGCAAGACTGCTAGTGTGTTCAGAACCCATGTCTGGATCCTCTGGAACAGAGAATTTCTGGGCCATGGTCACTGGCACCATTGAATTTCTCCGGCCTGCCAAAATGGTAGTACCGGTCATCTATATTTTTATTTTCTCTCTTGGCATTCTACAGAGCTATCTCAACAGCACAGAGAAGCTGGAGGAATGCTGGTGGAGAAAATGCAGGCAAAGTATCAACACCTTTCAGAAGCTGCCCGTTACTGTGGCAATGGTTTAATTTCATAGACAGATCAGAAAGTTTTGTGGAAAGCTGGTCTAAGCACAGGGCTGGTGCATGAAATTCTGCAGTGCGGATTTTTGCCCTCCTTGTTCATCCTAGAGAATAAGGGGATTAAGGCACATTGCAGTGGTAGCCCTGCCTGAGATTCACCTTTCTTGGTATAGTCTGGCAGATTTTTCTTGTTAGGTCTTTTTCCTTTGAAAAATAAAAGCATAGAGTTGTTTGAGTCAAAGGTGGAGTACATTAAACAAGTGTTTTAAATTGGTGAATCTGGCTTACATGCCAGTGTTGATGAACTAGAGTGCTCTAAATATCACAAATGAGTGTCTCATGTTTTCTTTGGTTAAGAAGAATTGATATTTGTTAAAGCGTGGTATGGGAGAAACAGCTTGCTACTACAGATCCTCATGTAATTCCCATTAAGTTAACAAGGCTCGTACTGCGCAGTTCACGAACAGTACGGACAATGTCTTACGGGAGATATTATGTCACTCTTTAGCAGATGGTGTGGTAATTGCATTTGCTGAGAGTGTTACAATACAGTACAAGTATTTAATCCTTAAACTATAGAGACTTAATTACGTATAAGTCTGATGCTCACGTCTTGTTTTCCACTCTATGATGGTAATAGTGCTACATTAATATTTGGGTTTTTTCCTATGGCTTATATAAGAGAGATGTCCTATGCAGTACTGGAATTGAGTGTAAGTTCCAGCAACAAAATAAGTAGAACCAGACTAAATAAAGCAGTCTCACTAACATCATCTTTACAAAAAAAAAAAAAAAAATTTTTAAATGTAAAACAATTGCTTTTGGGTTGTGGCCGAGAGAGAAGATTAGTTCATCATTCTAGGGACAAACAGTTGTTGGTCAGATGCAAAGGTAATATGAGAATTACCTCACACGGGAATGTGAGGTAATATGAGAATATAATTCAGTTATTTTTTAGTCAAAACTCCTCAGGGATCAAATTGGGAGGCTGTTGAAGCCAATCAAGCTCTACTGAAGTCAGTAGACTTGCTTCTATTTAAACCAGAACCAGCTAGCTGAGAATCTGTTCCAGTGCATGTGAAGAGTGAATGGGAATGTCCAGATGGCTCATTCATCACAATTTATGTAAAAAATAATCTGTGTGAACTCCTTCTATGTGCTGGAAGAAGATTACTCTTCTCTTTTAGTTCCTTCACCTTCTCAGCCCTTGTTAGCAAAGGCTCTTAGCTTTAAAAAAGCAAGCCAACCACGCCTCCAACTGTCTTGATCATCTTGAGATATAAACTGGATGGACCTTTGCAGCTAAAAGCAAAGCCTGCTACAATTTCAGATGAAACTACTTGTTCAGGAGCTGTTACAAATTCATAGTTGTTGTCAAATGAGAACACAGAAAAGGCCGTCTGATACACACCATGCTGGAGGTCAGAGTATTCACAAATCTGTGCTGAATTTGCTCAGCTCATAAAACCTGGCTGTGACTTTTTGACACTTGGGAAATTCTTTTCCATGATACTCAATTAATTCAAATAGAAATGAGTACCTAATTTCCACAGGTTTCTTCTGTAAAGGGAGGATTCAGGACTCCCTACCTTCACTGAACAAATTGCAAGGAAACTTTGGTGGTAACTGTACTTGAAGTGATACAAATATGCACTATTCCCAAAATATATTAGGAGACTTGGTTGCTTCATTCCATTTTTAATGGAAGATCTGATTTTCTGATGGCCAAATGAATCAACTGGGAAGCAGAGTGAGTATGATTAGCAAAGTAAAGCAGATAGTAGCAGCATTTATTTTAAGCCACTCAGCAGCGTTAATTAAGAAAAAAGCTGTGGATTGTTTTCCTGCGGAGGTAAGTGATGTTTCGTTTCTCATGCACACCCACCATCCACAAGAGCTACAAAAACTCCATGTGTAACAAGGCTCACAGCACAGGGGGTTGTAATTTAAACACTCAGGAAAACCATTCCCAATCTACCCTATTGGGTAAACAATAAAGAACAGCCTAAAATAAGATGGAAAACAAGAAGAATGCTATTATTATAGGATCATGTAAAACAGAGGGGTTCTACATTTCTTTATCAACTCTTGACGCCATTGTTTTTCATAAAGTTTTTTGACAGTTACCATAGTTCTGCTAAAGGGAGGATTGGAAACTAGTTCTATGGTTATGATAATGTGCTGGTTTTGGCTGGGATAGAGTTAATTTTCTTCACAGAAACTAGTATGGGGCTGTGTTTTGGATTTGTGCTGAAAACAGTATTGGAAACATACAGGGATGTTTTTGTTATTGCTGAGCAGTGCTTACACAGAGTCGAGGCCTTTTCTGCTTCTCACTCCACCCCACCAGCGAGTAGACTGGAGGTGCACAAGAAGCTGAGAGGGGTCACAGCTGGGACAGCTGACCCCAACTGACCAAAGGGATATTCCATACCTAATGACATCATGCTCAGCATATAAAGCTGGGAGAGAAGAAAGAAGGGGGGGATGTTTGAATTGATGGCATTTGCCTTCCCAAGTAACCATTACGCGTGATGGAGCCCTGCTTCCCTGGAGATGGCTGAGCACCTGCCTGCCCATGGGAACTGGTGAATGAATTCCTTGTTTTGCTTTGCTTGTGTGTGCAGCTTTTGCTTTACCTCTTAAACTGTCTTTATCTCAACCCATGAGTTTTCTCACTTTTACTCTTCTGATTCTCTCTCCCATTCTGCCATTGGGGGAGTGAGTGAGTGGCTGTGTGGGGCTTAGTTGCCGGCTGGGGCTAAACCATGACAGGTAATCATACCCCAACCAGGCAGCTTTGGGCAGAGAGCAGCTGTCTGTGTTGTCTAGTTAGGGGGAAGAAGGAACACTTCAACTCATCTCTTGATTTTGGTGGGGTTTTTGGTTGTTGGGGTTTTTTTTTGAGAGAGTACACTACTTTTTAAGGACTGTTTCTTCAGCCATCAGTTCCTATGAAAGTGTGGTGGGCTGAGTTATTGCAGCAGTGTGTGTAAAATTCCGTTACCATTTTGTGTGTATACAGAAAGCTCCCCATCTCTACTTCAAGGGCAGTTGTGATAATCCTTTGAACCTGTCCCTCCACTGCTGGGAGGGTCCCTTTCTTGTCTGACCTACCAGATATCTTCACTGCTAAAAAGCAGTTCATTTACTGGGCTTGCATTAAAAGTAAATTACTGAAGGTCCATATTTTCTGATGAATCCCCTCCTTTCAGAATTGAGTGCTCCCCATTTAAACACTAGTCCACCTTCAGTATTCCTTTATTTTCCTCTGAAGACTCCTCTTATAGCAGCTTCTGTGAAGGCAACACATCCTCTCATCTCAATTGCTCAATGGAAAATCCTTCTATATTTTCTGTAGCTCCTCTCTTCAAGCTGCAGTAGAGAAAAGTGACAGCCAAGCACTCAGAACAAGTCCTTTGTTCCCAAGTGCTTTTGTTGTAAACCTTCACTGTGTGTAACCTTATGGTGAATTCACTTCTCTAGCTCTGGAGGTCACCAGGCAGCTCTGGCAGTGCTCAAGAAAGAGTTTGCATGTATAACAGAGGGAGGGGGAAAAGTCCCATTTAAAGAAACTGTGAAATAGTCAAAGTCATTAAAGTAGAACTGAGATGCATTTCAGAAGGTTACACGTCAATGCAAAATGTCTGTGATATAAATTGTCCTTCTCTGATGTGTCTTCAGTCATTTAGCATTTACTAGGAAAGACACATCTTAAGAGGGAATTTTCACTGTTACAAGAAAACTTCAATGCAAATTAATTCTAATCATAATTTATTGTATAAGACAGTGCCTGTTATGGAAAATATGCTGATGGATTAATTTAGGGCAAGAGTAATCAAATGGATCTGGCTGAATTTGTTTTAGAAAGTATAATAGATGGAATGTGGGTTCGGTAATGTAGAAAATGTTGACAATATGCTTAATTTTTGAAGTGTATTATTTACCAAACAAATGCAGCACTAAAGGTCAGTTTATTTCAAGGGAACCTGAGGATAAATGTTTAATGATGAAACAGAGGTTTTATCTTTCTTTTCCCACCTCATCTGAAATTATTGTTCTAAGTGATATGGCTGTGACTGCAATCTTGGCAGTGTTGGGGACAAGTCTCTACTTGGGATATTAGGGAAAAGAGGGAGTTACAAACTACTAAAAACATTTTTTTTAAAGCAAAATGTTGTTTTCTGCTTATTACCTGATACAGAGATTACAGGATGGACACTCCTGTGGAAGCCTCTTTAAGATAAATTTTTTAGGGGTCAGAACCTAACTAAAGCGCCTGGGATCACTCCACATGCCAATTTACTTTTACTAGCCCAACCGTATTTCTCCTACTTTGGAAGAAATCGGAATGAATGGTTGCCCTACTGCTCATGACATCTTGGGTGTTCAAAATGGAAGGGACGTACAGAGGTGTCCTGTTTAGCAGGTAGATATCCAATGCTACATTCATCACCCATGACTGTAGCACGTAAAGTGTGGTGTAGCAATTGAAAAGGGAGATTAATAAAAGTCAGTGGATGAATGGTGTGTAATGTCACCCACAGCAACATAATCAAACCTTAGAGACTTCAAGGGGATGACAAGAAATCCTTCTTGATTTCATGTGGAGCTGATGTGCTACTGTTTCCATTGGTTTGCCTACTGTCTGTGTGGGTTTTTTTCTGGATTTAGTGATTTATTGGATTCAGTGTCAGATCCTGGGAGCTCTATTTTCTAGGCATAGGCACACAAGAAGTGCAAATTTCCTTCAGATCCTTTAAGCGTGAGATCATTTGGTGTATCAGTGGAGTTTATTTGTTGGTGTATTGCCATCACTTTTCCATATGTTTAGCTTACTCAGCACTGCTGCTGCTACAAAGTTGACTTAAACGGTTAGCAATAGCTAGCACTGAAAAACTCAGCTCCCCATCTGTCTGCTGGAACAGGTTTTCATCTTTTGTTTGCTGGACACAAAAGGTACTGTGTAAAATACATGATCTGTTTTATCTTCCATAGGTTCTTATCTTGGCCTTGACACTGCCATATCTGAGTGTCTTCCACAACTACCTTAACCAAGGGGCTAATCTGTATCCTCTGTGTGAGGCTCAGTCGTCCTCTTCATTTATATGCAGCACAGCACATTGTTTCAGGAAAAGCGCAGCTAAATTTGCATGTTAGGAGCATGTGTGTGATGTGCTTTTACATTGTACTGCTGTTTTGACTAATGAGTGTTTTGCTTTTCCTTCAAAGCCCTTCTTGTGTCGCAGTGTGTACGCACAGGGCAAGTTAGCAGAATGAGGAAGGTCAGTCCGAATCCACAGTGAATAATGTTTTCCCTGTATGAAACACTTTTATCTCAGAAGCATATGAAACATTTCACACACCAAACACACAGCAGACAGATGGGCAACACAGCAATAAAAGTACACAAAACCAACAGCCATTACTGAAACTTGGTGGTACAAATCCCATGACTGCAGTGTGGCTATTGATGGCTACAGGCTGTTCAGAAGGGACAGGCGAGGAAGCAAGGGTGGAGATGTTGTCCTCTATGTCAAGAAATGGATAGAGTGTGAAGAGCTGTCTCTGAGGAACAGCCATGAGCAGGTCGAAAGCGAATGGGTAAGAATCAGGGACCGAGGCAACAAACGGAACCTTGTGGTTGGTGTCTACTACAGGCCCCCTGATCAAGGGGAGTCTATTGATGAAGCCTTCCCACTCCAGCTACAGGAGGCATCGCACTTGCTGGCTCTTGGCCTGCTGGGGGACTTCAAATGCCCCAACATTGGCTGGAAAAGCACCATGGAGAGCTGTAGGCAATCCAGGAGACTCCTGGAATACATGCAGGATAACTTCCTAAGCTAGGCAATACACAAGCCTACGAGAGGGGATGTGCTACTGGAACTGTTGGTCAACAATGCATGTGAGCTAATTGGTGATGTCAAGGTTGGAGGCAGCCTGGGCTGCAGTGATCACGCACTGCTGGAGTTCGCAGTCCTGAGGGATATGGAGCAGGCAAAGAGTAAAGTCAGGACTCTGAATTTTAGGAAAGCAAACTTCCAGCTCTTCAGGGAGTTAGTCAATAGGACCCCCTGGGAAACTGACCTCAGTGGCAAGGGAGCAGAACAGAGCTGGCAGATCTTTAAGGATGCCTTCCACAGAGCACAAGAGCTCTTGATCCCCAGGTGTAAGAGAACGGGAAAGTGAAACAAAGATCAGGCAGTCAGGTGAAGCCCCTGGACACTGGAAAAAGGGAAACATTGCACCCATCTTGAAAAAAGGTAGCATGGAGGACCCTGGGAACTACCAACCTGTCAGCCTCACCTCTGTGCCTGGGAAGATCATGGAACCGTTCCTCTTAGAAGCTATGCTAAGGCACATGGAGGACAGGGAAGTGATTCGAGACAGCCAGCAGGGCTTCACCAGGGGCAAGTCCTGCCTGAGCAGACCAGTGCCCTTCTATGATGGAGTGACCACATCAGTGTATAAGGGAAGAACTATGAATGTCGTCTATCTGGACTTCTGTAAAGCCTTTGACATGGTCCCCCACAACATCCATCTCTCTAAAGTAGAGAGAGATGGATTTGATGGGTGGACTGTTGGGTGGATGTGGAATTGGCTGGATGGTCACATCCAGCGGGTAGTGGTCAACATCTCAAAGTCCAGGTGGAGATTGGTGATGAGCGGTGTCCCTCAGGGGCCTGAGCTGGGACCAGTACTGTTTACTTCATCAATGACACAGACAGTGGGATCGAGTGCACCCTCAAGTTTGCAGACCACACTAAGCTGAGTGGTGCAGCTGACACGCCTGAGGGATGGGCCCATGTGAACCTCATGAGCTCAGCAAGGCCAAGTGCAGGGTCCTGCACCTGGGTCGGGGCAATCCCCAGTAACCATACCGGCTGGGGGATGAAGAGATTGAAAGCAGCCCTGCCAAGAAGGACTTGGGGTCACTGATGAGTGAAAAACTGGACATGTGCTGGCATTGTGTGCTCACAGCCCAGAAGGCCAACTATACCCTGGGCTGCATCCAAAGCAGCATGGAAGCAGGTCAAGGAAAGTCATTCTGCCCCTCTACTCCGCTCTGGTGAGACCCCACCTGGAGTCCCACATCCAGCTCTGGAGCCCTCAGCACAAGAAAGACATGGACCTGTTGGAGCGGGTCCAGAGGAGGGCCACAAAAATGATCCAAGGGATGGAACAGCTCTCCTGTGAGGACAGGCTGAGAGAGTTGGGGTTGTTCAGCCTGGAGAAGAGGAGGCTCCGGGGAGACCTTATTGCAGCCTTCCAGTACTTAAAAGGGGCCTTTGCAAAAGATGGGCACAGACTTTTTAGCAGGGCCTGTTGTGATAGGACAAAGGGTAATGGTTTTAAACTAAAGACGGTAGATTTAGACTGGATATAAGAAAGCAACTTTTCACATCAGGGTGGTGAAACAGTGGACCAGGTTGCCCAGAGAAGCTGTGGATGCCCCATGCCTGGAAACATTCAAGGCCAGATTGGATGGGACTTTGAGCAACCTGTTCTAGTGGAAGGTGTCCCTAGATGACCTTTAAAGGTCTCTTCCAACCCAAACTTTTATATGATTCTATGATTCTAAGAACTATGTAGTTGCTACTAGTGAAGAAATAGATACAAACACCCGCTTTTTGGGTATGTCTTGTGACAGCAGAGGCCCCACATTAATGTTCCTCAGGGGTGAGCTGCTGCAGAGCATTGCAGTAGTATCAGGCTATTATGAGTAATGCAGGGACATTTTCCAGGCACTTTAGGGTGTGGATCCATGAGTCAGTTCTCTCCTGGTGAATTTTAGGAAAACTTGCCTGCAAATTGAGGCAGGAGATAAGAGAGAGGAAAAGGGAGATCTACGAAGCACGTGGATAATGTTGGAGAACTCTTTATGGATTGCTGTCATAGCCACATCCTCACTGCAAAGTGAGAGCTTATTAGTATGAACAACACTTGAACTTGATTTCAATGCATTGCTACAATCAGACTGTTCATGCAAAAATGATGGGAACTAAGAGCAAAACCAGGTATAAGCCTGAATTAGCTCTTATAGAAGTGGGGTAGTCTCAAAAATAAAGTTTGTGGAGAGTTGGGCAATTCTACAACCAAAATGAAAATGAAAGGAAAAAACAGGTCAAACAAAATTAGCAATTTCAACAGTATTTAGTGTCAAGTTGAAATGTTTTATTTATTCCAAAGGAAATTTTCATTTCCAGGCTATTTAACCTGCTTTTGATCTCCAATGCTTTTTTATGTGTTTTTTCTTAATGTTAGATTACCCAAATGAAAAAGCGTGTTTCAAAACAAAATCTCACATTTAAATTTGAAAAACATTGTAGCAAAGCATATCTGCTTTTCAGAAATGAAATCGTTCATTTTGAAAATGGTGAAACAAGGATAATAGTTCTAAGAAGCAGCTTCTGACTGCATCTGCTATGAGAGTCAGTGTGTGGGACAGAAAATCTGTTTAACAATGCTGGTAGAAATGCATGTGTCTCTAATCTCCTTTCTTTTGGCACAATTAGTATTGCTACGCTAATGTGCTGTGTCTTGGGCAGCTGTCTAGCATTTCTGATGGTTCTGAGTTTAGAAATAATAAAAAAGTCTCTTCCAGATGTCACATTTGGGGACAGATGAGCTTACAAGGAAGATGTTAATTGGGAAACGTGTGTTTTGTGAGATGATGGTGTCAGACAAGACTGCTTCATGGCAACTCTTCAAATGTATGTTACACACAAAAAAAATCAACATTAAAAAATAAAAATAAAAACAACAGAAGCTTTCAAGGGCATGCATCCAAGTCTTAAGAAATGCCAGATTTTAATTTTGTTTGGGAAACCTTAATTCACTCCCCTTGTGCAAATCAAATCTTTACTAACATATTTTATGTTTTTCCACAGGATTTAAGCTCCACAGGACAGGCTATGCTCTGTTAACAGATCAGCTTGTCAATATTTTGTATGATCCCCCACACTCTGTGGGTGACTTTTTTTCACTATTCTTTGCTACTTAGAAATAACTCAGAGCCAAGAAGCCTGACAAAGGACCAAATTCCAGCTGATCAGTACAATGTGAGCCTCTGCATAAGACAACAGGTTCCCACTGAGTCTGTGACAGCTGCTTAAAGACACATTTCCCTGCTCCCAGCTCTTGCTGAACGTGAGTCAGACCTCGGTCTGAGGACAGAATTATTAATTCAATGTGGTATCTGAATACTGCACAAACATTAATTACTCAGATCATTAATTTCTACAAAATACCTCAATGTGAAGACAGATTGTTATCCCACTTTTACAGATACAAGCAAATTTTGAATAAAACTCCCTCTGACTTCCATTAGATAGCATGATATGTTCTATGTTACCATTTGCTCCATGCAAGAGCCCTGAGGGGGCTGGATTTCATAACCCATTTAGGCTGTCTTCATGGATGCTGACACCTCCCACCTCTCATTTACATATCCCTCTTCCTCTGGCTCTTCTTCTTCATCCATTTTCTTCACCTTCTGTACTTCATTCTCCACTTGGGGATCTCTCTCTGATTTCCCATACCCTGTACCCGGTTTGTCTTAGACTTTTCCAAAGGCCACATTGTCTGGGTGTCTCTCCCCTTCTGCTCCTTACTATCCTAAACATACTAAATTTTTTCCTTGCAAATTCTAGGTCTGCTCTTTTCCAAAATCCTTTTCAAAATGTCTGCACACTCATTACATATCCTGCTGGTTCACTACCTACTTTTGCTTGGATGTCCCTTGGCTCCCTATATATTTAATCTGACTCCAGTATCTGTCCATCTTTGCCCAGTTCCACTGTCTTCTTCCAGTCCCCATCTCTGCATTTGCCTCACTGAGAAGCAATTGCAACTTTAAGTCCTCTGTCCTCCTCACAAACCTTCTGATTACAGACCCCATCATTTCTGTGGCTCTGTTTTGGCTTTCTTGTGCCAGGAGCTCATGGCGGTGCCTGGAGTTATCCTGGCAAAAAGGAGTTGTAGGTAGTGCCCTAAGCCCCTGATTTTGCAGCCTACTCCCACCGTGGTGAGGAGGGGTGAGATAATGCTCTGCGCTTCAGAAAAAGACAGAGTAGCTTCAGCCTCAATCCTTGTCCCAGCCAGCACTGTGGATGCCATTAGTCTCTTCTCCAAGAAACAGAGCCAGCGACTAGAACAGAAAAAAACCAAAATATACTGGATGCGGCTAAATTGATGAATCCCAATATATCAGTGCTGTGTGCACTAAGTGCTTTCCACAGGGTGAATGAAATACTGCCCTGCTCTTCAAGAAGTGGAATACAGCCAGTCTTTGATTCTTGAATGGCAGGAAAAGCCAGGCAGAAGGTGGAAAAGACTAGCCTGCACGACTCTGGTATTTTGCCAACAGTAATTTTCAGTACAGGTACCAGTCCTTTGCTTAACTGGTCACTTCTTTTAGCACAATCAAGAGGACTTTAAACTAGATTTGAAGGGGGAAGGGGATAAAACCAGAGATGAGCCTAAGGGTGGCATGCTGGAGTTGGGGGTGAAATCGATAGCCCAGCTCAAGTGCATCTACACCAATGCACGCAGCATGGGCATCAAACAGGAGGAGCTGGAACCCATTGTGCAGCGGGACAGCTATGATGTAGTTGCCATCACAGAAACATGGTGGGATGATTCTCATGACTGGAGTGCTGCAATGGATGGCTATAAGCTCTTCCAAAGGGATAGGCAAGGAAGGAGAGGTGGTGGGGTGGCTCTGTATGTTAGGGAGAGTTTTGATTGTATAGAAACCAACGATTGGGATGACCAAGTTGAGTGCTTATGGGTAAGGATGAGGGGGAAGGGAAACGAGGCAGATATCCTGCTGGAAGTCTGTTATAGACCACCCAACCAGGATGAAGAGGCAGATGAAGCATTCTATAAGTGACTGGCAGAAGTCTCACAATCGCTATCCCTTGTTCTTGTAGGGGACTTCGATCTACCGGACATCTGCTGGGAGTATAACACAGCAGAGAGGAAACAATCTGGGAAGTTCCTGGAGTGTGTGGAGGATAACTTCCTGACACAGCTGGTGAGTGAGCCCACCAGGGGAGGTGCCTTGCTGGACCTGCTGTTTACAAAC
>NW_010519725.1:0-3134 GCF_000687285.1 Phaethon lepturus
TGCTCCACGCCCTCCTCTGCTCCCCAGTACGTGAGCACTGCAGCAGCCTACCGATGTCTCATGGAAACCGATTTCCATCTCGCGTGCAGGTTTACGTCAGCACAAGCGAACTTCAGGCTGGACCAGCCAGCGAGGCAGATGAGGAGCGCGCGTCCAGGGCACCTTGTGCCAGCCACTGCGGGGACCATCTAAAACCATCTGCGGGAGGTACCCACAGGCCTGTGGGTTGTGTGTGCACCCAGTGGGAGTAGAGGTTCAGCCTGACGCCTGGCTGGACCGAGGGGACACGGGGCTGGCAGCTAGGACTCAGATAGCTCCTGCCTGAACCTCGGCTGGAGTAGCTGAGCATTAAACTGATGTAGATCCATCACTCTGCTCCCGCTGCCTTTGCTAGCTGCTTCTAGCGTGCTTGGTTTCGAAGGGCACCTTACATTTCTCTTTCAAGCCAGCTGTTCTCATAGCAGGAAGTTTTACTGCAGTGTGGCCACTTGCCAGAGAAGGGCCATCGCCAGCACCCACGGCACTGCTGCTGCTGCTGGTGGCAGGCGGGTGAGAGTCCCCCCACATGGCAATGAGCACACAGGCTCTCCAGGTGAGCAAAAAGCACAAGATGCCTGTGGCTGGACCACCTGATGTCAACCTGGGGAGCTCCCGCTAACCACCAAAAGGAAACTGATATTTGCAGGAGCCTGGAAATTCATTACCACGTACACTCTGCAGAGGGAAATGTAGTCCTGAAGAGAGAAGCAGGCCCAGAAAGGGCTCGATGAGAGGCATTGTGTTCCTCAAAGTATAAAGACTGGCTCCTGACGGCAGCTGAGAAATGGGTCAGGTCTGGGCCACCGCTGCAGAGTGTGGGCAGAAGGAAGAGCAGAGGGACAGCCGCTCAGCTTCGAGGGCTGCACAGCAGGCGGTGGGAGCCAAGCCAGACATGGCTTTTCTCCACCAGCTTTGTTTCAGGTCCTGTCCTTGCACATCCCTCTAGAACATCTCAGGCAACAAGTCCTCCCAGGGTAAAAACTTTGCCTGTAACAGATCACACATGCTTCACACTAAATAAGGCAGCTGGCAGCATTTTGTAAGGTCCCAGAGACAGAAGTTACGTAAAGGAAGTGGAAATCCAGGAAGAAAGTATGAAATAGGGAAAGGACTAATGTCAGATATCCCTGGAGTTTAGGGGTTGGAAAAGGAGGCTATGGAGAGAGAAACACACACTAGAGAAGCAGTGGTGCTCAGGGAAGTCCTCCTCCCATGTTGTTGTAATGTTCGGGTCAACCTCATCTTCTCCTCAACACCACTTCAGTGCTCCCGGCTGGAGTCTGCATCTGTACAAGATGCTGAAAGCTTCTTTCACTTGCAGTTTGGATCAGAGTAGCCTTATCCCCACTGGCACTGGGTAGGACACCGACTGGGAGAAGACTGGGTCCACCACTGCTCCTGTGAGACAACACATGTGAGATGAAGTCTGCTCCAGTCCAGACCAAGGCACCTTCCCACTGCCTTCGTATCTAAGAGTCACAAACACAGTAAAAGTGTCAAGTCTTGGCTACTCATATGGGGATGCTAACTCTTTCAGTCCTAGCATCTGAAGCACACCTGGCTCATTATCTTTTCAACCTCCACACCCTGTACTCAGCACCAGCTGAAGTCCAGGGCAAGCTTTAGGAGCTTTTCCAGCACTTGTTAGCAGCAAGGCTAAGACCCAGCAGAGACTCAAAGGAACTGTTGTTCACCTCCTTCCATGAAGCAATCACCACCACAAGGACATTGTGACAGCTCCCCATCTCTTTCTCATCTCTGAAATGAGTTCAAGCTGCTGTATTCAGGCTTGAAACAAAAAGGACCAGGTAAGGATGAGATGGTCTCCCTGTCTCTCAGGGAGAGACCTTTCCAGCTGGCAAGCCATGCCTTGCCTGCCCTCTTCGGTGCAGCACTGAGCTACTTCTCGCTTGACAATGGTCAGAGCTGCCTCAGAGGTTCCCAGCTTCCCCAGGGTGAACTCCCCCGGCCCACAGCTGCTAACACAGAGAACCATCGCAAACAGCTCTGGGGTCAGCTCCACCATCCCACTCAGCCAGGAACACACCCGTCACAGTCACACCTGGCACATGCTGCCACGGTGCCGAGCTCTGGCCAGAGCTCACTGTGGCCTGACCCAGACAGAGCACAGGAGGATGGCGTACATAACGGTAACATTTACTGAGAGATACAGAACTGAATATTATGAAGGACATACATGGATGGAGAGGGTAGTGACACCACTGTGGAGAGCGGCTTGGATGCCCTTCCCAGCATGCCGGGGAGGGAGCCAAACACTACCAGACAAGTAACACAATGGAGATAACTGTGGCATATGCGTTTGTAACAAACAGACCATCATAACATACATTTCTATGGGATCACATCTAGTGATTATATAAATCCATATAGAGATCACTGTATAAAAACTTTGTAAAAAATACTTTAAAAAAAGTGTAAAAATGTGCATTCAAAAGCACGGCCGACATGGACAGCTGGGCTGTAAACATTATACTGAGAGTGTGCTCGTGGGGGGCGCCTGCGCCACCGAGCCCCGACAGGCCTGCCCACCAGACGGGGCTGCGTCAAGTGTTTGCGGTGCTTGGGTTCGGGTTTCCCTCTGGAGCATGCGCCAGGAGCGGCGGCAGCCTCTGGACAAAAACCGCTGGCGGGCCCGCCCCCCCCGCCGCTCCTCCGCCTGTGGCCCCTGCTCCCCACGGGACGCGTGATCCTCGCGGGATGTGCTGCGGCATCGTGGGTCCCCGAGGCCACGAGCAGGCTGAAGGGCTGTGATGAGGTATCACGGGGAGGTTGCCCTCACCGGCGCCGCTAGCCCTGCTCCTGGGTTCAGCCTCAGAGTACATGGTTGACAGGTTCCTGATCTTCTCTGTCCCCGTATTTGTTTGGTCCATAGTTCCCAAGGAAGCCCACTGGGTCCTGGCTGCACCAGGCCTGGGTGCACAGTTCTTCATACAGTAGAAGAGACCCTGGAAGACCCTGCGCCACTGTCTCCTCCTCCTGGCCCACTGCCACCTTCACTTCTTCTCTAGCTGCTCCAGCAGTGGGTTGGCTTCGTTCTCAGGTGTCTTGATGCTGTCTGTCCGCACGATGCAGGT
>NW_010519725.1:3146-4299 GCF_000687285.1 Phaethon lepturus
GGTTCAGCATCAGGATCAGCTGCTGCCTTTCCTGTTTCAGCTCTTCTATCTGGGCCTTCAGCTCAGCATTCATGAGCTCTAGACGCTCAGACTCCTAGCAGGGCAGAAATACAACCATATGTGACTTTACTCCAACAGGGCAAGATACAAGGAGAAACAATTTGGCCAACAATCCATCTTGGCTCAGTGCTGCCCATCAACCGCTGCAGCACAGGAGTTGCCTGAAGACTTGCCAAGGCACCAGGTCCCTCCAGGCAGTTCATCCCCAGCCCCGCTGCCTTGCGTTACCCTACTGCCAGTGTGAGGAAATACACAGTCACCTCCTGGGACAGGTCTCTGCTGCACCACAGCAAAACCCCTGCCTGGCTGCTTTCCACAGTGTTTGGAAACAAACCCATGTTTAAGTTTTCACCTGCCATCTGTAAGGATCTGCTCCTTGTCCCCCGCCCGGTCATTTGTCCCACCACCCCTTGCAGAAAAGCAGCAAGGTGCTGTGAGAGTTTTTCTGCCTTGGGGTCACAGGTGAGAGGGCATCCAGCCTCTGTATGGGGAAACCTTCAGCAATTTGGGCAACAGGCCAGCACACGGTTGGCCCCTGTACCATGCCACACTCCCAAGGGTGCTCCTGCTCCAGCACTGAGGCAGGGACACTATCAGCCCTCCTCACCGGCACAGAGCCCATCTCCAACCCTCTCCATCCATGGTACCACGGGTACAGGGATGCCTGTGAGCTTTGCCTGGGCGTGCACATGGCCACCACCTTTACAGCCTTGTGGAAAGGGAGGCAACAGGCCTGTATTTTCCCAGGTAAGGGCTCAGATACAAGGGGAAGCAGAGGGGCAGTTCAGGAGGGAGCCCTGCCCACAGCTGGGGCACCTTTCTAGGGAGGTGTGCCCATCAAGGTCCCCGCTGCACCCTGGCACAGATCAGGGCACCCACCCGCTGCAGGAACTCTGTCCTCTCCTTCTTCTTGTTACGACATCGTGCTGCTGCTACTTTGTTTTTCTCCCGGCGCCTTTTCCTCCTCTCCTCTTCCTCGTCCAGCTGCAATGAGACAGAGAAGCCCAGGTCAGAGCCATCACATGAGGGGCAGGGCAGGAGGCAGGGGTGGACACCTGGCAGCCCCACCATTGGCAGGGGAAGTAGAGTATTG
>NW_010519725.1:4330-4774 GCF_000687285.1 Phaethon lepturus
AGTGGCCCCCAGCAACACTGTCTAATCCTCAGGAGGAACCAGTTGTGCTACTGCCACAGCCCCTAACTCCACTCTGTGGGGACACGGCGGGGGGACGGGGGACGGGATGACACACACACACCACGACGACAACGGACACCAGTGTGGTACCTGCAGCTGGGGACCCAGCTGGCAGGGGACAGACAGCTCTTTGCAGGGCTGCAGCCTCCCCAAGAGAGGGCAGAGACAAGGGCAATAGAGCCCCCTCCTGCAAGGAGGGGCGCAGTTTGTCATACAGATATCTACATGCACAGCTCTGAGCACAGCCATTCAGAGCATCATACACGCAGCCAAGAGTGAGAGGCAGAGAAATCTGAAAGATTCCTCAGCTGTTCCCTCACTTCTAGTAGATGGGACTGTCTGTGGCAGGTTCAGCGCCGGGCGCGGCACCAGGGCACCCCCGCA
>NW_010519725.1:4805-15611 GCF_000687285.1 Phaethon lepturus
AGGGCCACTGCAGTAAGGTGGGGACAGGTCCTGCATCCACTGGAAAGAAGCAGGACACGGCAGTGCCTGCACTGTTCACCATGACTCAGTTGTTCTGCACTGACTGGCTCAAACCACACAGGCCAAACCCAATAAGCCCTATGGGTTGGAAACCCGTAATCAAAGTATTTAGAGATATTTACTACAAAGCCTGTGTAAATGTCCTATGGCATGCTTACATCCAAGAACGCAAATCAGCTCCCTCAAGAAAAATCCGAGTGCTGGAAAGCCCTGAGAAGTCAGCATCCAGGTTACACTTTGTAGCATGGCTAAAGAAGAAAAGGTCCCCAGTGCCTTCATCCACATTTGGCCTGAGGCTTCAAAATTTGAGATGTCAGACTGAATTGCCTCGTTCCTGTCAACCGATACCTGACAGCAAATGCAGTGGCAGCAACATTTGCTGGTGCAGCCTATTTGCACCTTTTCTAATGGCAGCTCCCATCTGATACACATCTCCCAGACGAGTCTCTCGCAGCACACACCATCTGAACAGCCGTGTTACTCTAGTGCCTGGGCTTAGTCACCTCAAAAGCAAAGTCAGAGACTCCCAATGCCAAGGCCACAAAGTGGTGGGGGTGGGGGTCAACAGCTTACCCCACACATAGGTACACCGGTAGTGCCTGCAGGAAATGAAAGCTGCAGGTGCCATCACCCACGGAAAACTGTGCGCACTGCTAACGTTCACCGAGCCCAAAGCCCACTAATCAAAACATCTCAATGTGATGATTGGCTCAGGAGAGTTAAGGTGAAGGGGTACCTTAAGTAAGCTGTATGTCCAATATGCAGCATGTAGTGAGCTTTAGAAGATGGTGTCCAAGTTTTACAGCACTAACAGCTTTTGCATCTTCTCTACTTTACTTCCCAAGCATTATACCAAAGTTGCTATTTCAGCTAGGACTAAAACATTAAGCCAAGTCAGCACAAGCTATGCACAGCTTCCATAATGCCAGACTGACACCATTTCTTTGCCAAGGCAGTGCCGTGGGGCATCATGCACCACACTTGAGAGAACCAGGATGGGAACTGCTCTGATGCCCCCAATTCCAGTTAGAAATGGCCAGCTCTCACTACACCCACATAACTCAGACGTGGCAGGCGTTAGCAGAGTGACCAGGAAAGCTCTAACTCCCTGCTCTGCTGCCTTTTCTGACCAGGAAAGGCACAAGCAGCTCTTACAAAATTTCCACGGAGAGTTTAAGAGGAGGTGGACCTCAGGGTAGCCACCATTCCCCTCCACACATTTACCAACCACTCATCTACTCCTTAGATAGCTTCTCAGCCTTTTAGTTCAAGGATTATTAGGAGGATGTAGAGAGGGGACATGTGCTCACAGCTCCAAAGCTCAAGAAACACACTCCAAATTTTCCTGCAAAGTACATTGTGGGTTGTAACAGGAACTAGAAGAACAGCCAGCAACTGCACAAACCTCACAGTCTCCTTGAGAACTGCCTGACACATTTCCATGCCCTGTTGTTCCATTCAGTGAGGATCAAAGAATAAGTGACCTATCCCCTTCAGCTTCCTGTTCACCCCACAGCAAAGGGCTGTGTCCTTTAGAGGGGGTACAGATGCTCAAGGAGGGTGGCTCAGCACAGATACCAGCAGCTTGAACTCTTGGCTCTGCTTTTTGACCACAGCTCCTGTAACTTCAAGAAAGCAAGTTTCCCCCTCTTTGCTTCTGCTTGATTTCAGTTTAAAAAGGTGACACGGCCCTGGTGCTGGGGTTAGGACTCAACTCAGAGGCATGAGGAACAGCAGTGGTATATCACCCCATGGCATGTGTCAGTAGCCAATCTCCAGGGCAACCCTGTGGGTAGAAGCTCTGGGGTTGCCTCCTGAATTGCTTCAGTCAGCAGCATCAGCAACAGAGGCGATCATCAGCACGAGGGGCAGGGCTCTGTCCCAAAGGGAGCATCCCAGGCAGGTTTCGATAGTGGAGCCCAGCAGCACCTGTCTCCAGCTGCCCCAAGAGGAAGCCTGCGGGGAAGCCAGAGCCCAGCACCACTAGGTGGGCTTTGTGTGCACTCCCAGAGACAAACACCCCGGTGGCAGACAAAGCTGCCTGTGCCCCAGCTGGCAGGGAGCAGCCTGCCCTCCCAGGCATCGCGCAGAGCATGGTGTGCCGGTACCCAGCGTCCCCGGGCACTGGCTCCCTGCAGAAGGAAAGCAGCTGCAGGCTGCATTGCAAAATTATGCGTGGGCAGCTTCTTGGCTACTCCTGGGATAAGCAGCTACTGCTTCAGCTCCCCCAGGCTTTCACTGCAAAGCCTGTGCCAGGGGCAGCTCCATTTGCTGTCTTCAACTCCTCGGCTTCACAGGCCATGCAGGGGAGGAACTGGCTGCAGCAAAAGCGGCCATGCGGGGGCTGCTAGTAGATTCCCCCTTATCTTTCCTCCACATGGTGTCTCAGCAACTGGCTCAGAGGACACTGCACTTCCAGCACCTGCTGTGAAGCAGAGCTGCCGCATCCCTGTTACAAAGAGGCTGGTAAGACCACATCCCCCATGCCCACCAAGCAGAAGAAACTGTTGCGGGGCTGGCCCAGAGGTGCCTGAGACACCCCAGGAAAGGAGCTGAGCCTGGGAAGACAGCACAGCTACAGACTCCCTCTTTCATCCCTAATCCATTGCACCTTGTTTGCTGCATGACACCCAGGCCAAGAGTTTGGACAGCATTTGGCTTCAGCTGCCAACCCACAACTGCTTTGCCCATAGAGGGACTGAAGCCATTAGCATCCCGCAGGCCCTTCTGATGGCCTCCTGCAGCACTAGCCTCAGTGCCTGCCATTGCGGAGCTGTCCAGTCCTTCCCCAGGTGATCTCCATGGGATGCTGCACGAGCAGATTGGACATCCCCTTGGGCACAAAGCTCCTGTGCAAGATGTTCGGATGGACTCCGTCATACCGGTTCTCCCTGCAGGAGTCCACTGCAAGGAGTTGGGGGCAAGGAACAGGCACCCTCCCCACAGGTGGGCCTGGGTGCTGCTGAGCTTTTGCCATAAGAGTTGGGCCAAACTAAGTGTCAGCACCATTTGGAGAGTGGGCTGCTCCCTGGAACTGATGTTTTACCCCCTTCAGCTCACAGCTCATCACAGGCAGCTTTTCCCATCATCTAGCACATACTTGCTGACATCTCCAGAGAATGCCTGTCACCCCATCCTCACGCGGCATCATCTGAGGTATCCTCACACAGGAGGAAATGCACTGCTCAGAAGTGTTGTTTATCAGACCTCCTGACAGCAGCCACCACCCTCACCAATGTGGGGCCTCCAAACTGATGGGTTCTCAGCTCCATCTGCAGGCAGTGGGAGGTGCAAACACTCACCACCAGTACAGCAAGGGTCAAAGGGTCAAAGACTGGACAACCAACACATGAGACAACCACACAAGGAAAGTGCTGTGCAAGTGTGTCCCAAGTCCCTGCAGCCTGGTTCTGACATGCCAGCCTGCAGTAGCAAGCAGCAGCTGCCCACCTTCCCCATTCCAGGAGCCCCAAGGTGAAGCCAGGCCCCCCCAAGCAGCGGGGCAGGGGCAGTCCCACCAGCAGCACCTGCGGCACCAGCTGAGTCACTGCTGCCACTCAACACCGCTCGCCCACACGCCTCATCCCCGTAGGAAAGGCAACGCCAATGCCAGCAGCACCAAGGGCTTGCTGGCACCAGAGACAGGATGAAAGCATCGCACAAGCCCCCTGACGGGCTGCGCAGCTTCTCCTTTGGGTGCATGCCCCAACCTAGGGACATGTTGGCTGTGCCAGACCCCATTCCACAGGCAGGGCTTGAGTTCAGCCGGCTGCCAATGGCTGTGTGGGACCAGTCAGGTCTGGGACGCCAAGGCCACCGCTCCCAGCCCACGCTGCAGGGACAGAAATTCAGGCACAGGGAAGAGGCTGCCAGTGGAGCAGCTGCCAACACGTGTGCACATCACCAAACAGGCAGCGTGAGATGCTTATAAAACACCCTGGCAGGAAACCCAAGCACAGGCAGGGGTGAAACCCAGGCAGGTGCAGGCAACAGCCCTGCAGGGCCATCTGCACCCAGCAGTCCCCAAGACTCACCTCACTTTTCACAGGCTGGGGTCTCTTCCCAAGCTTCACCTCCAGGAAGTGGAGCGGTGAGATCATGGCCCCGATGTTGCGGATATCGGCGTACTTCAGCTCCTCGGTGGTCAGGGCTGTGCCAGGCAGTCCCGTCAAGGGGCCAAGCCCAGGCAGCGCGCCGGCCGTCAGGGACAGGTCAGGGATCTGCCCTGGCATCATAGCAGGGGAAACAGCTTCGTAGGCTGGAGGCAGAGTGAGACACAGCCTGTTACAACCCAGCTACAGGGCCTTACGACGTGGCACAAGCCAAATATATTCTACAGTCCCATCACCTAACCGGGTGTGAACCAGGGAAAGCAGCCGCTCTAAAAAAAACTAAGCAGAACCTGGGTGACAGAAACCAAAATATATGAATCCTGCTAGGAGGGATACACTACTAGTGTGTAGACCAGGAACAGAAGAGACCTGAAAGGCAAAGCACCAGAAGAACAGGAACTGGCTGCAATGACAGTGACGTGGTCCCATGAGCTACTGGTTTTGGCACACCTTCCTTTGGAGTGCAGAAGATCAAGGTTTGATCTTAACTGAGTTTTGATTAATGTGTAGGTTATTAGGAGAAGAAGAAAATGGCACAAAGAGGACCACAATATGCCTTAGGCTGGATTTTCTCTGGGCAGGCTCAGCCTGCTGGTCAGGGCTGGTCCACAGTGCACAGGGACCAAGGATAAAACCACAAGAGAAAAACCTGCCACCGAACAAACATTTCCCAGCACAGACATGACAAAGCAAAGGCTGGAGGGGAGGAGAAATAGAGCAAGATGCAAAAGGCTTCTTCTATGAGGAAAGGAAAAACTTGCAGCACAAGTGATGCCCAGAGCCTGGAAAAGGATCACAGGTCAGCAGCAGAGCACCTGAAGAGCAGCACAAAGGAATTGCAGCCACTCCAGCCAGTAAGTCACCTTCACCGAGCGCCCAACTTAAATGCCTCTATGCAAACGCATGTAGCATGAGGAATAAACAAGAGGAGTTAGACACATGCACACAGCTGCAGGGCTATGATCTTATTGGCATCATGGAGACGTGGTGGGATGGCTCCTGTGACTGGAGTATTGGAATGGAAGGACACTCGTAAGGACAGATGGAAGTCAAGGAGGGGGTGTCATCCTCTATGTCAATGACCAGCTGGAGTGCATGGAGCTCTGCTTGGGGATGGACGAGGAGCCAACCAAGAGCTTATGGGTCAGGATTAAAGGGAGGGCACGGACAGGTTACATTATAGTGGACATCTGCTACAGCCACCCAGCCAGGAAGACTGAGTGGATGGGGCCCTCTATAGACAGATAGGAGCAGCTTCCTGTTCACAAGCCCTGGTCCTCATGGGGGGACTTTAACCACCCCAATATCTGTTGGAGGGATAACACAGCAAAGCATAAGCAATCCAGGAGGTTCCTGGGATGCACTGATGATAACTTCTTTCTCCAAGTGATAAGAGGAGCCAACAAGAAGAGGTGCTGCGCTGCACCTTGTTCTCACCAACAAGGAGGGGCTGGTGGGGAATGGGAAGCTCAAGGGCAGCCTTGGCTGCAGTGATCATGAAATGGTGGAGTTCAAGATCCTTAGGGCAGCAGGGAAGGTGCACAGCAGTCTCACTACCCCGGACTTTGGGAGAGCAGACTTTGGCCTCTTCAGGGATCTGCTTGGTAGAGCACCATGGGATAAAGCCCTAGAGTGAAGAGGGGCCCAAGAAAGCTGGTTAATATTCAACGATCACATTCTCCACTCCAAGCTCAGGAGCAATTCATCCCAACAAAGAGGAATTCAGGCAAAAACACCAGGAGGCCTGCACAGATGAACAAGGAGCTCCTGGACAAACTCAGACACAAAAAGGAAGCCTACAGAGGGCAGAGGCAAGGACAGATAGCCTAGGAGGAATACAAAGAAATTGTCTGAGCAGCCAGGGATCAGGTTAGGAAAGCCAAAGCCCTGATAGAATTGAATCTGGCCAAGGATATCAAAGGCAACAAGCAAAGCTTCTGTAGGTACATTGGTAATAAAAGGAAGACTAAGACTACAGAAAACATGGGCCCTCTCCAGAAGGAAACGGGAGACTTGATTACCTAGGATATGGAGAAGGCTGAGGTACTCAATGACTTTTTTGCCTCAGTCTTCACCAGCAAGTGCTCAAGCCACACCGTCCAAGTCACAGAAGGCAAAGGCAGGGACTGGGAGAATGAAGAACCACCCACTGTAGCAGAAGATCAGGTTTGAGACCACCTAAGGAACTTGAAGGTGCACAAGTCCATGGAACCTGATAAGATGCATCTATGGGTCCTGAGGGAACTGGCAGATGAAGTTGCTAAGCCACCATCCATCATATTTAAGCCATGCACTGACAGGAAAAGAGGAAACATAACCCCCATTTTTAAAAAAGGAAAAAAGGAAGACCCAGGGAACTACAGGCCAGTCAGTCTCGCCTCTGTGCCAGGCAAGATCATGGCACAGATCCTCCTGGAAACTATGCTAAGACACATGGAAAATAAGGAGGTGATTGGTGACAGTCAACATGGTTTCACTAAGGGCAAATCATGCCTGACAAATTTGGTGGCTTTCTATGACAGGGTTACAGGGTAGATGAGAGGACAACTGACATCATCCACCTGGACTCGTGCAAAGCATTTGACACTGTCCCACACAAGAGACATGGATTTGATGGATGTGCCACTTGGTGGATAAGGAATTGGATGGATGGTCGCACTCAAAGGGTTGTGGTCAACAGATCAGTGTCCAAGTAGAGACCAGTGACAAGTGGCATTCCTCAGGGGACGGTATTGGGACCGGCACCATGTAACATCTTTGTCAGCAACGTGGACAGTGGGATTGAGTGGACCCTCAGCAAGTGTGCCAACAACACCAAGCTGTGTGGTGCAGTTAACACACTGGAGGGAAAGGATGCCATCCAGAGAGACCTTGACAGGCTTGAGAGGTGGGCTTGTGCAAACCCCATGAAGCTAAACAAGACCAAGTGCAAGATACTGCACATGGGTCAGCACAATCCCAAGCACAAATACAGGCTGGGCAGAGAATGGATTGAGAGCAGTCCTAAGGAGGACTTGGGGGTGTTGGTTGATGAGAAGCTCAACATTACCCAGCAATGTGCACTCACAGCCCAGAAATCCAACCATATCCTGGGCTGCATCAAAAGAAGTGTGGCTAGCAGGTCGAGGGAGGTGATTCTGCCCCTCTACTGCATTCTCATGAGACCCCACCTGGAGTACTGCATTCAGTTCTGGAGCCCTGAACATAAGGGTATGGACCTGTCTGAGCAAGCCCAGAGGAGGGCCATGAAAATAATCAGAGGGATGGAACACTTATCCTATGAAGACAGGCTGAGAGAGTTGGGGTTGTTCAGCCTGGAGAAAAGAAGGCTCCGAGGAGACCTTATTGCAGCCTTCCAGTACTTAAAGGGGGCCTATACGAAAGATGGAGAGGCCCTTTTTACAAAGGCATATAGTGATAGGACAAGGGGTAATGGCTTTAACTGAAAGAGGGTAGATTTAGATTAGATATAAGGAAGAAATTCTTCACTGTGAGGGTGGTGAGGCACTGGAACAGGTTGCCCAGAGAAGCTGTGGATTCCCCATCCTTGGAAGCGTTCAAGGCCAGGTTGGATGGGGCTTTGAGCAACCTGGTCTAGTGGAAGATGTCCCTGCCCATGACAGCAGGGTTGGAACTAGATGATCTTTAATGTCCCTTCCAACCCAAACCATTCTGTGATTCTGTAAGTGAGAATAGGATCAAGACAAGCTTTGGCAAGTCACTGATACACAGAAGAAAGTGAGTTACCAGGAAATGTGAAGAGCAAGTGGCTAAGAGATAGAGAAATACTTATACCTAAAATGGGCAGCTCAGAGCTGGAGCTATTATATCAGCCAAAAAGCAGAAGGAGCAGGTGGTTGTCATCTACAGTGCAAGTACATCCCTGCTTGTGTAACTGGCCTGGGACACTCAAGTGACCCAGTTACAACATGCAGAGTCAACTTCTGTCCACACAGCAACCATTTTTCCCCAACCACATTTCCCAGTGTTCATGCACTGGTCTCCTTGCTCTGCCCAGCCAGACCAGTCCCAGCACACTCCAGGAGCCTCCAGGCATCCACCCCATCCTGCCCCCGTGCCAGGAGGTACCCATGCATCAGGGAGAGGGATCAGCAATGGAGAAAGAAACAGGCTAATGGTGTGGACCCAAAATCTCACTGAGCAGCTTCCCGCAACTGCTAGAGCCAGTCACAAGGCAGGGTTCAACCAGCAGGTGGGCAAACTCCTGGAAGAGAGGTCCACAAAGGACACTCAGACTGCACAAACTCCTGGAAGCTCTGAAGCACTGACTGCCAGAGCAAGGGATAACATGCACTTGCCCTGCTCTTTCCAAAGCATCCACTCTCAGTTGCTGAGAGACCAGGTAATAGGTGATGCAGGCTTTTGGTCCAGGCAGTACAGCTGTGCTCACCTGAGGCACACACACATTGTCAAGCCAGCTGCCACAGTTGCTCAGCACTTGCCATCTGGGATGACAAATCTATGTCAGCACCAGGCTGAAAACTTGACTAAAGCTGTACGTAAGATAGGACTGTTGGATCATGGAGTCACAGAACAGTTCAAGTGGGGAGGGACCTCTGGAGATCACCCAGTCCAACTGCATCACTCAAGCAGTGGGAGCAGGTTGAACAGGGTTAATCATGACAAGCAGAGAAGTTCAGGATTTGTTAGCCCTGGCACATCTCTTTATCCAGGAGATTATTTGGTATGTTTGTTGATGTGAAGGAACAGCAGATGAGCAGCGGAAGAGAAGGAAAGCCAATCATACAGGTTAGTCAAGGGCAGAGAGGCTAATACAAGCTCCACAGCTCCCAGCACGTGTGCTGTGCAAGCCGTACTGGTGTGGCAGACAAGGGATTTGCATCAGAGAGTGCCTACAAGCTGCAATATGGTGTGAGCTGTCATACACTCTAATCTGCCACCAAAGAGGTCCAGGTCTCAGCACACGATGTCCCCTGGCAAAGCTTGCTCAGCAAACAGGAGCAGTGACCAGCAGGACTTGAGAAAGAGTATGGAAAGCAAATGCAGCAAGACCATGACCGCAAAGAGGCAGCAAGCAGGAATCAAGCCCTCTGCTCTGGTCCTCCTTCAGGAGAAGAGACTGGAAAGGGGAGAGAAGGCCAGTGCTCAGCAGCGCTGGTATGTGTGGGGAGGAAGCTGAGCCCAGGGGAGGTGATCTGCACAAGGACATTAAAGCCTGAAAAGGAGAAGATGGGAAAGAGGAGATAGGAGTAACTTCTGAAGCAAAGTGATACTACCTGATGAAATGGACTCCTGCCCATTTGGTGACAGAAGAGAAAGAAAATACTTGGTAATGATACTTGACCTCAGAAAAGACTACACGTCAACTTCTTGACATTGCAAGGACCTAAACTGATCCAAAGTACTCATTTTTCCATAACAATCTCTAAATCAGACAGCTGTAATTCCACATCTGCAGTGGTTGCCTTGTACAGTGCCAGGAGGTGCCCACTCACAGCATGGCTCTGAAGCAAGCACACTACGTCCTTCCCCTTCCTTTCAGGCCAAGATGCTTCCCTCCTCCAGAAACCAGGCACCATCCTACCCCAGGCTGCACTCCAGACAGAAAAATGAAAAAAGTTACTTGAGGACTGTGCATAGATGCCTACCATCTTCCCTCAGAGACTTGAAATAGCCTCTGTACCAGCGTGACATCAGGCACACAGAGTGAAGGAGCTGGCCCAGTACCTAATGCTCTAAAAACTTACCCTGGATCCAGAGACTGCACTGCCAAAGCCCACATCACAACTGCATCAGTGTCAACTAAATATAAAGCTGTTCAAACCAAAGCACCGAGAGTCACCTGGAAGAACATGAACCCGCACATTAAGATGAGCTGAGAACTAGGTGGGAAGGGGGAAAGTGACTTCTACAAGCAAGATCTTGCTCAGGGGTCAGGAAGCCCAGGAGCACATTGAGAACTGCCAAGAGTCAAGCTGAGTTAGACCTTGGAGAGGAATGTAATTTCTGGCAGGGCTATAATCACAGAAATAAAAAGGGAACAAGGAGAGATGCCGAGAGAGCAGGGATGCAGTGACAGATCATCCCAACACAGCCCTCTATGCCACTCAGCCCCAGGCACTGTCACTCCCTGCTGATCAGAGGGACTCTCTTGTCCCACTCCTTTTGCCTCTTCCTCCTGTAAGAGAGGTCTTCCTTTCACCCCAAGTCCCAGACACTTTCACCTTCTTTTCTGGTTAACGCTAGCAGTAAGAAGTTGTACTTTGATTGTGTCAAAAAAGCCAAGGCATGTAATTCTATGTAATACTTTGGTCTTCTTCCCAAGGCTGTTACCCTGGAATACATTGACATGCCTGTCTATAGCTCCAGAATATTTCTACCACATTTGCACGGTAGGGCAAAAATAACTTTGAAGTTCAAGATTTGAATTTGTCCTTTAAGTTGCAGTTTTTCAATAGTTTTGCTGGATGGGGTGAATACAAGCTGGTGCCTTGCCAGTTCCTAATTTCTTTCTGGATATTCCCTTGCAGTGTTTGTTATTTCTAAGGCACATGAACCAACTCACTTCTGTATTCTTTTACTTTCTAACACAGTGCTTTAGCTGGGATTCTTATTAGATTTTTTTTCTTTTCATAACTGATTATTAACACAG
>NW_010519726.1:0-3640 GCF_000687285.1 Phaethon lepturus
ATACATTGCTGCCAAGCTGTTAGAATATGACACTGGAGCACTTTGAATCACCTTCCTCCACATAGCCCGTGTGCACAGGACATCCTCTGGACCTTTGCAGCCATCATCCTCATCTAGAGGAGTTCACAAGATCTTCCTTGAATGGATATCTTGCCCTCACACTTGAGAGGAGCCTTCTCCAGAGACTGCAAATTGCTGCCTCCTTTCCAATTCCTCTCACAATTCCCTGGTTTCTAGCAAGGGCTCCCAGCTGTTGGGCTTCCTTATCTTCCAACTGCTGACTGTTGGCCCCATTACCCTAGCATTGGAGCAGCCAGGCAGCAATCCGCTCACCTGGCTGGTCGCTGTAATCTTTCCATATGTCTCGAAGTTCTGATGAGGTCAGGGTCTGGGTAGTTTCTACTTCCTGTCTGTATTCTCTCACTCCTTCCTCCAATTTCCTTGTTGAAGGACCAGGTTCTTGATCAAAATTTTCCTCTTCTTCCTCCTCCTCCCTTACTAAGCGATGATATGGTCCCATTGTCCTCCTTCTTCACTGTTTCTTTTTCACTACCAGGGCAATTACTGTAGTTGTTATTGTTTGGGTCCCTGCCTCAATCATGGTGTCCTCAAATGCAGTTTGGGTCCCTGCCTCAACCACAGTCCTCTGAGAGTACTGAACTGTGGCTCAATAGGCACAGGCCAGTCCCCAGCATGGTACTAGGAGCTGCTGGTTTTCATTGGGGTAGGCAAGGCATCCTTCTATCAAGTGGCACGTCAGTTTGCCAGGGATGCTTGCCTGCTCAGGTGTAAAGTCCCAGGCTATGGGAGGTGATAACCGCCCTAGGAACCTGCCCAAATCCTTCCACACACCCTGACACCCAGGGACCGGCCTCCTCAGTGCATATTTCAGTATCTCCTCACACAAAAGCTGTCTTCTCTTACACCAGGACGGCACCAGATTCCACAAACCCCACAATATGCCAACTGTGTTAATTAGTAGTATTAAACAGGTGATGTAAGGGTGAACAAGGACCTCGGGAGCCTGCATAATGAAACTACCCACATCAGTCCCAGGTAGGGAGAGGCAGATGTATTCCCTCAGCCTCTCCACAAGATGGCTCCCCCAGCACAGTAAGGCCATCAATGACAGGGCAAAGCACATAGCCATTGTTTGTATTAACATGTTCCCAAGCTCAGCAAAATAAAGAGATAAGCAGTGCAGCCAGCAAAATCCATGACCCGCACAGGAGCTTGCCACTTAACAGCTACTATAGCTATAGCATGCTCAATGCAAAATTCACTCATAAAAGTACAAACCTTGTAGAAATCCTACTTACACAAAATAGCTTTTTGCTCCCACTCACCTTGTGGGAGTGAACTCCAACTGCAAAAACCTCTTTTATGTAGAAGGCATTTACTTTGATGAGTTTTCTATTTGTTATCCTTTTATTTTCACAATGTATCTTCTTGTATTCTGAAACAGTAAATAAAATCAGTTAATTTCTTTCCTCTTTATGTTTTTTATACTGTATACAAATTTCTATTGTATCTCAGATCTGTCTCTCTCCAAACATTGAACTGTTTTCTGTCTCTTCATATGCAAGCAATGGATACTAATAATTTCCAGAACCTCTGTATTTCTCTTAGGCTTTTTTAATCTTGGTATATTATTTTTATTTTAAGCAAGGAAACTCCTATTCAGAAAAAAGCATGAAAACCCTCCACACAATATCTGATCCACACTTACTGCTAGCTCTTATCTAGATAGATGGCTTTTTATTAATATCCATCTGATTCAAGCAGGCACAATTAAAGGCTATAGCAAGAGAAATCAAGCTGAATTTACCTCTACACTATTTTTTAAATTAATTTAAAAGTATATTTACAATTATTAAAATAATTTGTGTGAGACTAGCAGAATAAATAACAAATATATTAGGGACATTAAAATAATTTTAATTGTTAAATGTTTTCTATTAAAAATCAGAATTGGCTAACATTCTCTCATGCAAGAATATAAGTGCTGACTGATATTGATAACACCTCTTTTTTTCCTCATAATACAACAGATTTGTATGTACATATAAATTTGTGTAGTTATAGTCTTCCTTGCTAACATTTAGCAATGCATATATATACATCTGAACAGTATAATAACTGAACACATTTTGAAGAGGTAACAGTATTTCATTTCAATTTCAATGTTTTGTTTTGAATAAGCAGTTATGTTCTGGAGCTAAATCAGTCAGCTTAACAACAAAGGGCAGTATGTTGATGAATTATGTATGTTATCTGCATTTTCTGCCTGCTGATAATTGACAGGTATCATGGCACCCTCTACAAACTTCCTGTAATTATATGCCACATATCAATCACCAACTTATGTGTAATGGTCCTCTCCCCACACACATACAGGAAAAATGTTTTAACATTTTATTTAAAGCTTACAGCATTTTTAAATTTTCTGTTTCTCACTCTGGTTTCCAAGCTGCTTTGCCACTCAACACATTCAATAATGTTAAATTAGTAAGATTTCTTCAGTGTTTGTTTGTCAGAGTCTCTCGTTCAAGCTTTTGTTCCATCCTTTATATTTGTTTAGTTTTTAAAAATTTAGTAACAATAAACCAAAGAAAATTTACCTTGTAATTGTTTAAGAGAAATTACCTGTAGTAAAACAGATGTCTCAGTCTTTGATATCAAGTTCCTGTCTTTACTGGAACACCTCTCCTATGAAGAAAGGCTGAGAGCTGGGTTTATTCAGCCTGGAGAAGAGAAGGCTCCAGGAAGACCTTATTGCAGTCTTTCAGTACTTAAAGGGGACTCATAAGAAAGATGGGGACAGACTTTTTAGCAGGGCCTGTTGTGATAGCTGATAAAATAGCTAGTTCCTTCTTGGTAGTATGCATTTATTTCAGACTAACTCCACCATAACAAGGACACATTAATTGGGTAGCTCCACAACTGGACTCATTAGATGTAATGCTTACTGATTAAATTTAACCACTAGTGGGTATCTTAGCACATGATTCAGAATTACTTTTCATTCGGTGCTCTGGTCCTTGGAAGGAAATTTTGCTGAGAATTATTTTAATAAACCTGTGATAATAAAGCTGTAATTAAAAAGGAGTCTTTTAGTTACCTTGAAGGGCTTTTTACTTATATTGCCTTAAATACCCAAATTTATATTTTAATCTAAAACAGCACTACTAGTATATGCAGTAGAAGAGTTCCTCACTCTCTATCATTGCATCCTTGACAGTATTCACTACCAGAGAAAGTACATGAAACAAAGCCCCAGCATTTACAGAAAGTAATTGTGCATAAAGAAAATTAGATAAATGTCTCTTTTGTTCCCATTAATTTAGACTTCATTTGTCAAGTTCTTTAGAAACCAAAGCTTAAATTCATATCCTGTATTATTGACTAAGTTGGTTCTGAGGGTCATACCTTAATGAAACAAAAGATACGATACATTGTTTCTCACTGAATTAAAATATACTATTAAACATATTTATAAAGCCCCTTTCATCAAAAACCACTTCAACTTTCAAGATATGATGCCCTGGGACTCTGGTAGAAGGTGACAGCCTCTGAGCAGTCAGTAATGACAAAGGAAATGTAATGTTTCCAGGTGCCCACCAAGCCGCTCTATCGCTCC
>NW_010519727.1:0-12864 GCF_000687285.1 Phaethon lepturus
AAACCCTTGGGGGTGCCCCCGGGCGGGAGGGACGAGCCCCCCAAAATTGATTGTGTGGACAAACCCACACACCCATTTGAGGGAGGGGTGAGCCCCACACCGGGGGGGACCCCCAGCTGGAGAGAGGAACCAGCGCTGGAGGGACGAATCCCCCCTAGGCTGGAAATGGGACCCCGGGCCGGGGCGGAGACACACACCCCGGGAGCGCAGACCCTGCCCCGGGGCACGGATGCCCCTCCTGTAACTCGCTCCGCTCCCTTCAAGGACCAACAAAACCTGTCATTTTTTTTACTGGTGTCCCTTAAAGGATGGTGGTCTTCCTCTCGCTGCACAGCACCGTCCTTTTGCTGCAGGGGTCTGGTGCCCCCCAGCGCTGCCCCTCCTCTGCCCAGTGCCTCTGCAAGCTCCGGGGCAGGGCACTCAGACGATGAAAGGGGGTGAAAGCGCCCGGTTGATCATTTTTTTCCCACAGGCCTCTCGACGCAGCCCATCTGGCGCAAGCTGTGGGACGACGTGATGAAAACCAGGCCGCCTAACGCGGAGGTGAGGAGATGCTGCCAGTGGGAGAAGGGGCACTATGCAGGCGCCTCATTTCCGACATCTTCCATGAGGTTTCTTTTTGAAGCCTGCTGGCTGCCTCTGAGCAATTGCTGGCACTTGTTTATAAGCGTTCATAGAGCTCAGGACCAAGGCATGATCCTGGTATTACAATAGTTTTGGGAAATGGGGTTCATAAAAGGAACTGTAGTGTACAGTCACACCCTTCTACCCACAACAGTGAGTTTGCTGAAAGAATAAATCCTGTCTTTAGAGATGTCATTCTTAGGGAAACAGAGGATAAAAACAGTATCTTATATCATGCTTACACCTACACTGGCAAAAAAATGTGCCGATGTCTTAGAAAGCACTAGAAAAATACTTATAGAAGACAGTGGGTTTGGAAGAATGGTTTTACGTAGGAAATCTGAAGCAACTCCATTGATTCAGCATTGCAAAAGAATTGTTAACAGACAATTAATCACAGCCTATAAATAGAGTCTGGCGAAGCAAATTCCTGATGATGTGGTTTTTAATAGGCAAAAACATGGCTTAGCTTCAAACCACTGAATATTTTTAAATTAGGCCAGAAGCAGGATGAAGAGAAAGCCATGGGAGTAAGTCATTTTTTCAACAAATACACTAAAGAACAATGTTGAGAACTAGAAAGATCATCTCAGTTGTACTGGCAGTAGGTTTTTTTGCACATCATATTTACCGGGTTAGCAGATAGCAGTAATTTAACTCAGAATGAGAAAAATTGTGGCTGACTTTTTGTTAACGTGGCCCTGTTGCTTAATTGCAGAGTATAACCTGTTGGAGGAAGAAGTTCCTCGAAACATTTTTCTCAAACGTTCTTCACGGTGTCTTGGATGTTTCCTCTGACTGGCGCCTCAACGACCATCACTTTTCGCCACTGCTCCATAGCTCCCCACATGTTTCCCAGCTTACCCTCTGCAATATGCTGCAGGGCGCAGTGGAGCTCACTGCTGAGCACAACCAGAAAGTGCTTGAAAACCTGGCTGGCTCCCTGCGGATCCTGAAGTTCCAGCACCTTCTCTCCTCTGACCAGTCCATCAGGCGTTCGCTGGTTTTACTTCTTCACCGGCTGATTCACCATGGCTCTGTCAGCCAGGTGTCCATGTATTCCTGGCCCGTTCCTGACACAGTTCTTCTTGTTCTTATTTTGAGCATGAGTGCTGGGTTTTGGCGCTCAGGAAATGCCCTCACATATCACGGCAGCCTGTGTGGCCTTTGCAGGGAGGAGGACAAAGCCCAAAGCCAGGAGTCAGCACAAGAGCAAGCAGAGAGGGGCCGTTACGATGAGAAGGAGTGGAGCAATGGTGAGAACCAGAAGGGATCCCCCAGGGCCCCGGAGGAGGTTGATGCGGAGGTCAATGGATACGGGGCTGATGCTCACCTGAACTCTGTCCTCTCTGGACTGAGAAGTCCTCCTCTGCAAAACCAAGCGTGCAGTGAGGCAAGCAGCAAGGTGCCCTGTGACTACACCAGCATTCGTGTAAGATCTTCGCCTCATTGCATCTCAGACCAGCTGTCCTGTTGCCCCAGTCGTCGAAAGACATGCAGACGGCTGAAATCTGCAGTAGGGAAGAAACGTCGCTGCCTCAGACGAAGCAGGGGACCATATACTGACCCAGAAGACCTGTATGATTTTGTTTTTACTGTTGCTAGAGAGGATAATTCAGGGTTACTCAACAAAAACAGCACCACAGAGGGAGAAAACGCTGAGAACTGGACTAGTTCCTCCCTGGGATCTCCATGCACTGGCCATGCTGGCTGTAAGAAAAGAGGAGTATCTGCTGGGATCTTATCTCTGAAAGCTGCTCACCGCTTCCGAAGCGTGTCCACGCTGGAACTGTTCTCCATTCCTTTGACTGGGGAGACATGTCGGACTCTGAGTAACCTGCTGAGCTCCTGGGTGTCTTTAGAAAACTTGGTTCTGTCTTACAACGGTTAGTGGTGTGAACAGGTTGCTTCCTTCCAGACTTGGTCTAATGGTCTGACTTATTGCTCAGGTTTACCCTGATTTTATTTTTACTGTTATGGGCATTGTAAGAGTATTGGTACCCTATCTTGAGAATGGCATCGGTAGAGATGGTTACTGAGTGTGAGAACTTGTTACAGGGAGAAAATGGGGCCCTTCTGCACCAGAACAGCCCTCAGCCCTGTGCTTAAACGCCACCCAGAGAGGGCGAAGGGAAGAGCCAGATCTCCATCTCCCATATACACAGTCTAGCTTAAGAACGTGTGGATAAAGCAGGCTGTGAGTTTAGCCTTTGACTTAGGTTGCTTGGCTGTTGGTGCAGCTCCAGCTGCATGTGCGTTGGTGTCTGTAGAGGCACAGCTAACACCTTTCTGTACAAATGCTATTGCAGGCCTGGGTGCTAACGTCTTCTGCATCCTCTCGGGGCTCCGGGCCCTCTCCCGCCACTCAGACTGCCACCTCCGCGTGGTGCGTGTGAGCGATGTCTTCTCCCACATGCCCTGCATGGAGCTTGTTCGATGCATCCTGAGCGTCTTTCCCCAGCTCCACACACTCTCAGTCAGCTTCGACCTCAAAAACCAGCTGGAGGGGAACAGGCCAGAGGGGAATCCAAGCTGCACTGAGGCAGAAATTCCAGGTAGGAAACAGATTCTGAGCGATCACCAGGATGTGGCAGGCAGATAGAGCTGTAAAAGCTTGGCACACCTTTACAGCCTCACTTTTCTGATTTAGATGGTGTTGCAGTTTGTCATTTCTAGTCTGTGACGTGCTCTGTGGAGCTTGAGTCCTGGACAAAGCATTTTATTGCTGTGTGCCAACCTGCTGCAACATCAACTTTGTACAGGCCAGTCATAACCTGCTAGTGGTGACTGTCCATGCAGCCCACAGGGAGGGTGTTCCGCCAGAACTGTAAATTGGTTGGGAGCTTTTGCTTTGTCTATCCTATCGACTGTGTGGCTCTAAGCCTTAGATGTACCCTTAAGCAGGAGGAAAGCATGTCTTCATCATCACAATACCACAGGTGATGGCAAAGCACGGCCCAAGCCTCTGGATTACAGTCTAGGAGCTGTAGCAGTGTGTTCTCAGCTCACAGGTCTCTCATTGCCCTTATTAGCCCTTGAACGACCAGAAAAGCAGTAAACAAAGCCTGAGCGAGTATGGAGTGGGGTCAGTGAAGAGCGGTGCTCTGGCATGGCACTGACTGGTTTGTCCGTAAAGGGTGACCTGTTCTCAAGTGTTTCACTGCCAAAACGCAGTAGAAATTGGTGGTCCTGTGGTCTGGCAGGAGTTCTGAAATGAGCCTAAGTGATTTATATTACCATAGGTCCAAGTTGCCATAGAGCTCTGTGGGACAGGGTGTGTCACATAGGCACTTTCTACCAACTTAAATGATAGTCGTGTCAAGTACACGGACCTCTTCCTTGCTCTAGGACCTAGCTACGTTGAAGACAGGCACTCCAGATTAAGCTCTTTCATTTTTTTTTTTCTTCCCTTAGAGAGCTGCCTGGAGCAGCTGGAGATCCGATTCCCCAGGGAACCTCTGCACACCACGTTCCTGTTGCCAGTGCTCAAGGCGTCAAAGTCCCTCCAGCAGTTGTCCCTTGACAGCGCCACGCTGCCCTGTTCTCAGGAGCTTGGGCTCCTTTTGGAGGCCCTCAAAGGTACTCTGCTAACCTGTAGGTAGCATCACTGTGACACACAGAGTAGCTTCCTTGCTGTGATCTTCCATCCTTTAGCATGAAGCCAACTTAGGCGGGTCCATTTCTTCAGTGTGGACATCCTGGAAAGTCTCCTGAGAAAAGGAAATGTCTGTCAGCCCTCCCACTTTCTGTGCTCAGCGTGTGAGTGATCCTGCACAGCAGGATGGTTCCTTTTTAATTACCCACAATCCAGCACAAATTATCCACAGTCCCACTCAGTTTCTGGGCATTAGCTGGTAGTTGGGTTGGGGTCTTTTTATCCCAAGGATGTATAGTACTTTACCCGAGGACTTGTTTTGCTTTTAGAGTGTAATCCAAATTTGAAGAAACTGAGCTTTCACGATATGAACCTGGCTGAACACCAGAAAGAAGTTCTGCTTTTGCTTCAGGATCCCATTCTGCAAGGTACAGCCAACTCCTGGGTGCTGTTGTTTGGAAGGATGCTGCAGGTGGCTGATTTTTGCTGGCTGATGTTGGATGTGTAAAGTTTAGCCAAAGGTCACTGCCCCTGGAGCAGATCTGTAGCTGTTGGCAGAGTGGGAATGTGTCTGCTTCTTTGTGCCTGCAGGGCAGAGAGAGGAGCAGCTGCAAAGCTGGCGTATGCTGCAGAGAAGAGTCCTTAGTCTGGGCTATAAATTAGACTTTTAACCTGCAGAGGACATCAGCCTTTGACTGGGTCAGGTGACAAAGCCACTTCCCTGGGTGTAATCTCTGCTCTCTTCCTGCGACAGAGTGGTGGTGCTGCTGTATGCAATCCACTGCTGGGGAAGCTTTGTTCTTGCATATAGATTACATGCTGTCTGCAGGATGTAATTATGGAATAAAGAAGCGCAGAGGGAGTACTAACATGTACTGTCAATCCATTTCTTCCGTAGAAATCACATTTTCCTTCTGCCGGCTGTTTGAAAGCTCTACTACTGAGTTTTTGTTGGAAATAATCAATACAGTGAAAAGAAATGCATCTTTGAAGAGCCTCAGACTGCCTGGGAATCGCCTTGGTGCGTACAGTGAATGTTGCTATGGGGCCTTGACCTTAGACCAGCTCTCTTGGAGATAACTTCAGGGTTGGGATTAGGACCATTGCTAGCTGGTGACCTCAGTGTTGAACTTAACACATGCATGGACAGAGAGGATTTAGTTCACCAAATAAGGAGCATTGAGTTCATTTTTTAAAGGCAGAATTTCAGTTGTGTTCAGCAACGTACAGCCCAGGTGCTGTGCAGGCATTATGGTTGCTTTTCTCTGCAGCAAAAGCAAGTATCGGGGACTCCAGATTTGACTGATTTGCTTCAGACTCTTTAACAGGCACAGATCCAGCAGCAGATGCATTGCCTCTCATTTACAGGTGCAGGTTTTGCCCAAGTGTAGGCATTTTGTGCCTTAAAAGCTGTTGGCAGCCACTGGAGAGATGAGAACAAGTAAAGGAAGGGTTTGTGTCAAAGAAGTGGAACTGAGTTTACAGAAATTATAGGCTTTTGGGATCACAGGCCAAGTAGAAATGTTTGAGGAATTAATTCCAGATAAATCCAGAATATATGAAATGGGAAGGCTTAGGATCACCTGAAATACACATGATTTCTAAAGTCTGCGTTTAACCCTGTGCTTTTGGCCATTTTTTAAAATATGCTGCGTATTGACTTCTCAAACAAAATCAGAACTTTTCTAGTGAGTAAATCCAGAATATTGTTTTCATAAATCCAGAATATATGAAATGGGAAGGCTTAGGATCACCTGAAATACACATGATTTCTAAAGTCTGCGTTTAACCCTGTGCTTTTGGCCATTTTTTAAAATATGCTGCGTATTGACTTCTCAAACAAAATCAGAACTTTTCTAGTGAAACAAACTGCCCTTTCAGCAAATCTTTCAATTGCCGTGAACACTGCTCTGAGGGATGAACTTGCTTTAGGCCACTGAAGGGGAGAGATGAGCCCTTTGTGCTGCATGCACATGCTTATAGCTCCTTTCTGCAATATTATCCCAGCCCTGTGGTCATTTAAATATTAAAGACAGTTCCCATCTAACAAACACCTGCATTTCTCCCCTCTTAGGGAATCACAGGCTGGTTGCCCTTGCAGACATTTTCTCTGAAGATTCTTCCTCTTCTCTTTGCCAGCTGGATGTCAGGTATTCTGCTGCTCTAAGTACACAGAATTTCTTCTTTTGGGAGGGCCAGAGCTGAACTGGGCTCAGATAGCAGGAGAAGCCAGACCATGGTTTTGTTCCTTCCTCAAGGGAATGTGTGCCCAAGAAAAGCTTAGAGAATGCTGCAGTGGACACATACCACCTCAGGGAATTCCAGCATCTCTGAGGCATCTCAGTGTCCCTTTTATGAATGAGTCAAGCTCCATCTTAAAAGCGGCTTTGGTTTGCTGCTCCCTTGGGAGGCTGCTGTAAATCCTTCCTACACTGTAGGTTAGAACTAACTCCCCTATGTATGTTTATTCTTAGACATCAGTGTGAATAGTTGTGTTCCCACTGCTCCTGCATAGGAAGGGAATGCTGTCATTGCTCCTGTCAGATCTGTGAATGCCTCTGCATTTCTTTCATTGTCTTTGGTCTTCAATCTTAACTGCTGTTCTCTTTTTGAGCCAGAATGGCCATAAAGATAAATAGGCAGTAACCTTCATGAAGCACATGGAGGGGGGGCATTTCTGCAGTACTAATGCCTGTTCTGCTTGATTTTTCCTCCACCACTTTTTTAGATCCTAATGGCTCAGGTTGCTGCGACTACACAGGCTTGACAACTTACTTAACCATGGCCACTTCTTCAGCAGCCTTGAATCCTGATGGTTACTGTGCCTCTCATAAGATTAAGTCCAGCATGCAACTTCATATTTATTTACACATCCATGCAGGGGAACAGACCTTTTAATCTCCTAGAAACAGCAGGACCTGACACATGCTGTCCTGATTTCCTCAGAAGGAAGAGATAAATGATCACTTACTGCTGAGGCTTGCACTGGGACCTGTAGGTTGGGCTAGGTCCCTTGGTCCAGGCAGTTGACAGCTGCCAAGAGACTGAAGTGCTCCTGGCACTGCTTAGCCAGAAGCTTGAGTCCAGCAACATTTTAAGACCTTACTACTCAAGTCAGTAGTAAGTAGGCCAGGATAATGAGTTTAACTTGTCAGTGGTTACCACCTTAGTTTTAAAAAGCTTTCAGCCTTTCATATTACTGTGCTTCAGTTTTAGTTTTGATGAAAAACAACAGACCGCTCATACTTTGTATTGCTGAAGAAAGTTGTACTTTGCATTGAAACATCCTCAAGTACCTGCACTGGCAGTTACTAGAAAGAACAGAAATTTAGACTGCTCAAATTATAGCCTAGACTCTTAATGACTTCTTTTTGTCCTCCTTTCCCTGGAAAGCTCAAATTGCATCAAACCTGATGGGCTTCTGGAGTTCACGAAGAAGCTGGAAGGCCACATCCAGCAGAGAGGGGGACAGATACAGTTCACACACCTCCGCCTCTTCCAAAATTGGCTGGACCAGGATGCTGAAACAGCTCAAGAAGCACTTCGGCGTCTCAAAGCCATGTGCAGTGTGGTCAATGACTCATGGGACTCCTCCCAGGCCTTTGCTGACTACATCAGTGTCATGTGATGGACACAGGAGCAGGAGAAAACCGATCAGCTTGAACTAAAGCGTTCACTCCCAGGCCAATAAGATTTATTTCACAGCACAGGTGGGGTTTTCTTCCCCTGGTTCAAGCAGTATAGAGTTGTGCTTGTCACTTTGTTCATTTGAAAAAGGGGTACCACAGTGAAGTGACACACAAGACCACATGGGTCAACAGTTGCATTTCCAGGTGATCTAATTCTACCATCTTCTTAGTTTGAATATTTTTAAGTGGAACAGGTATCAAGCGAGCTTCTGTGACTTCCTGCAGACAAGCAGTTATTTCTTTCAGTGAGTGTTGTTACAAATTTCATGTTGTTTCAGCCAATGTCTCATCAATAACTATCTCCATAGTTGGAGAAACTCAAAAGCTATGTGGTGGTTGTCTTTCAGAACCAGCTCTAGGTGACCTCACTTTTGAGGAGGGGTATTAGAAAACATGACCTTGAGGTCCCTTCCAACTTCAACCATTCTGTGATCTGTGAAATAAGAACTCCTTCCTCCACTGCAAGGGAGTAGCAAACAAGCATAAAAGCCCACAGCCTTGACCTTTTACATTTGGAAAATTTTACTTTATAAAAAAAAATTTACATACAAAAGTAGCCTGCTGTTTATTTGCAACCATTTATCAAGGTGTTTGGGACAAGAATTCTTCGTACCCCTCTCCAATGTGTGCAGTCATTTTACGGACATTTTGAATGGTTTTTGTTCTTTTATAACATTTTTATAATGAAAATATAATTAAGACCCATCATGTACCAAAGTGTAAGTTTTGTTACTGGCTTGTAAAGTGATTTAATTAAAACACTCTGCTAGACCAGGGGATCCTGCCCATGACAAAGGAAGTGGTTTTAAAAATAGAGTTACCTTAATAGAGCCTGATTTCCTACTGCGTGCATGATCTTTCAACAGATGTTCAATACATAAGCTTTTTTTTTTCCTTGCACAAATCCTCTTGTTCCTGAGTAATCTGCAAGGATCACATTTCACAACAGAAACAGATCCTGCAAGTTTCTGATAAGCAGCTGTAAGCCAGCGCTGTCAAGGAAAAAACATGACTGTGCACATCAAGTGCTATATAACTGCAGGCTTAACATAAACCTTGGCAGAACTTAGCTGAGTAGAGGGCATACACACCAACAGCATGAGAACCAGTGCCAAATCTGATCAAGCACACAAGGTCCAGTTACTCCCAGTTCACAAAGGGCTGTTTTTCAGGCACACAATACAACAGCAGAGAAAAAGCCATGGACTCCTGTTGCAGTAGACTGACCAAGGCTAAGGGCCTTCCAGGCTCTCAGAAACCATACTGTTCGCTATTCCAGAGCCACACAACAATCCAGCATGTACTGCTACCCACTGCCCCTTTCCTTGAAAGGCATTAAAGTGGGTGGACTGCCACAGCAGCCTGCACTTGCCCCCACAGGGGACAGTAACCTGTTAGGGAATCCCTCGCTGCTCCTCATGGGAGTGATGATGAAAGGTGAAGGTGACAGCAGCATCCCATGCAGCCTTCAGCACGGAGTCCTGCAGTCCCCGCTTATCAGCACAGTGGTTCCACTGGGAGAGGTCGGAGGTGCAGTCAGACCCTTCAGGAGGGGGCCGTACCTGGTGGCCATTCACACAGCGACGACACTTGATCCTGGAACAGAGTCAGTGCAAGATCAGCACAAGGTTCCTCCACTACTTTAGCATATGGGTTGTTTAAAAATGCAGCCCAGTAATGTTTGGATTAACTCCCCTTCACCTGCAACACTGGCAACTGGATTTTCAGATAGGATGAATTACTACACATTTCATTTAAACACACAACCACCTTCTGGCATGTGTGACAGATAAGGAATGCCACATTTCAAAAACCCCAGGGTTCTGTTTCTAATGGCACTCCCCTTCCATGTTTAGCTATGTGGGAATGGTCCAGCAGGACCCAGAGGAAGTTCAGGAGTTCTGCCAAAAGGTGAGGGATGTTGCTTAGAGCAAATCTTGAGTGAACACCCCCACTGCTAACACATTATTAGCACTACACTAGGCTTCCCGAGTTCAAGAGAGTACACCGTGCTCCAAACCACTCCATCCTGGCTCCCAACACAGCCACTGGGTTGTGCTCAGACTATTTTGGAGATGTCCTGCTGAGCTGCCACATAAGGAGACAAAGAGCAGCATCAGCCCTGCCAGCAAAGCTCGTTGCCATGCAGCCAAGGTATCTACAGAGAGCTAAGCTTTGAGTCCGCTTAAAAGTAATCCTCTTCACTTCTTGCCTGAACTAGGAGTCTTCACTTCACAGTGAAGCATTTTCCTGCACTCCCTGTCCCCTTTCTGGTGGCTATACCACCACAGGTCTCACACATGGGGGAAAAGGGCAGACAGAGAAGAGAATTCTTTTAGTCCCCAGAACAGCACTTGGGTTGGCCTCATGAATTAGCAGATGGGAATAGCCCTGGCAGCAGCAGCAGTTCAGCATTTGGAGATCACAAACCACCAGGAAGAGAATGGCAAGAAAGGACCAAGTCAGGCTCCGTCAATTTGAACAGCTCTGATCAGTTTCTGTCTTTTCATTAGCTGCAGGATTTCAAAGCCTCCAAACACAGGCAGCAACAAGATAGTTTGCTCACTTGTCCTGCCAGCACAGCTTTTCTAAGACAACAAAAAGGGGGGACAGCAAGGAAGCGCTGATCTCCAGGTTGTTTACAGCTTCAGAAGCAGAGACACTTGACGCCCTCCCTCTCTTGCGCTCCCTCTTGCTGCCTGAGGAACCCCTGAATCAGTAGGCCAAACTGTGGAGGTTTTTGTTTTTGCTAACTCCATCCATCAGTCATTCAGTATACTCACTTGTCATGGGTGTCACTGGTGGTGGTCTCATTCAATGTAAAGAGCTCCTTCAGCTCCCCGAGTGAGAAGTGTCTTTCTACATCCTGTTCTTCATCCACCACACAGCTGCTGAGGGCCTTCTTGTGGGTCTGGCGTTGGAATATCTTCTCCTCTATGGTCCCCGTCTACAGGAGAGAGACTCAGAGATGAAGCATAGTTGGGACACTACTGTTAAAGGAGCACTACATTGGTAAAGTGTCACAGATCAAACGGCAGTAAGCTGTCAGGACCATTTAGTACCTTGCCAGACCAGTACAGATGACAGGCAAGTTTTACTAGCTGCACTCCAATGATGTCCTATTTGGTTGCTGATCTAACCCAACTCTGCTTCTCCTGTCTTTCACTGTGGCTACAGTAATGGATCCAGGAGATAAGGATGAGGAAGAAATGGAACTGCCACTTGTGGCTGAAGCTCACGCACCGCACCAGGTTGTGCTGACAGAAAGGAAGGGAAAGGAGCTGAGCAACTACAGCCACTCCCTGACAAAAACACCCCAAACACAACCCCCCACAAAAAACAGCAACAAGGGCTAGTCCTGGGTGACACAAGCATCAGCAGTATTTACTGGTTCACTCCCACACAGATCAATCACACCTGCTCTCTGGAGGGAGATGACTACTTCTAGAACAGATGTGCAGAAAGCCCAATATGCTACATTTTTAAGGCAAAAATCTAAAAGCAAAATGTCTGTTTGCAAAGAAAGTATCATACAAAGGAGGGGGGTGATTAGTCACGATTTGCAGACTGGTTTGCTAGTTCTAAAAGCAAAGGACCTCCCTGCTTCTAGGTGCATCCAGGTCAGAGAAAGAGAGCAACACCATAAGGAAGATATGGACAAAGAACATCTGTTTTATCAAAGTAAAATAATGATTGATCAAGGAACACAAGCTTACCAAAAACACCCAACAACAAGAAAAAAAACCCACAAACCAAAACAACAAAACCCACAGTCCAAACTAGTAAGAGGTGAAGGTGAATAAGGGCAGAGAGGGGACATTTCTGAGTCATCACTACTGGCACTGCTAGACAAAGTGTTACAATAGCCTGAAAAGACTAGTCTCCTTCATGCTTTTCCTTTACAGACCAGTTACTCCACCTGCTAACTAGTAGTCCCATTCCAAAAGCTACTGTAATTCTGGGAATGTACTTGCTGTTTATTAAGTACATATCTACCCATCCAAAACAGACTGCAGTCAGACTGAAAAAAACAGAAACTTTGGCATCAGACACCCCACAAAATCAAAGAAGCCAGATGCCTAAATGACTGCAAAGGAGCATCTGATCTGGAAAGACACAGTTATTTCTACTTCTCAGAAGCCAGTCACCATCAGAAAACAAGGCTTGCAGTAATGACCCTCCAGCTTGAACCTTCATAGTTTTCCATGGTAACACATCTAAGGGTAGGAAGCAATTAAGCTCCAGTCAGTTCTGGTCACTGACACAAAAGGGTTCTTCCCCTTCTTATCCCAATTGTAGCAGCTGCAGTCTGGACTGGCACCAAGAATTCTATGTTGAGGAGGTGAGAAGAACAAGACTTACTGAAAGCAGTCGATAGATGTAGCATGTCTTCTTCTGGCCATCCCGCCACACACGAGCCATAGCCTGCTCATCGTTGGCTGGATTCCAGTCTGGGTCAAACATAATCAGTCTGTTAGCCCCGATCAAATTCAAACCGCAGCCACCTGCTTTGCTGCTTAACATGAAGATAAATTCAGGGCTCTGTGGAAAAAGGCAGGCTTGGATTAAACTACAACAGCAGCCATACTTTTACTCGCAGCATTCAGAACTGGCAGGAGAGCTCCTTATATCTGGCAGGTTCTACTTACCGAGAGGCTGTTGAATCGCTCCACTATCTTCGCTCTCTTTTTAATGGACATGGTGCCATCCAGCCGGACATATAAATACCTAGAACATACAGCATTTACTACAATCTGACTGCTGTGACCTTTAGAGCATCCTACTCGAAAGAGAAAAATCTTTCACAAACAGCCTTATAACAAGGGCCTGGGCTTTAGGAGCTTCTGCAGAGGGCCAGAGCTTTTATAGTGAGTGACCCCAGTAGCTAAAGCACGAAACTCATTAGTTCCAATTCAGGAACCTCTGAGGTAAAAGACAAATCACAAGTTCCTGCTG
>NW_010519727.1:12895-28983 GCF_000687285.1 Phaethon lepturus
AGTTTCTTTTACAGTATAGGCTGCAAGTACAGTCTTGCAAGATTAAACACATGAATCCCAACGACAAACCTTCTGTTCCTGCAGAGCTTTTCAAATAGGTCCAGTGTCTGAGTGTAGTTAGACACTAAAACCACTTTGTCATTACTGGTGCTTTTTGTAACAGCAAGGATGTAATCCAAAACCAGCATCTTTCCTGGGTAAAAGGGAAAGAAAGAAGCAAGCTAGAGCAGAAGTTCGCAAATTCCAGACCTTGGAGGGGCACTTGGTAATATGCTAAATACAGCCTCATGGTTGCCTGTGTTAGGCAGCACATTTGTACTGTCGAGTTCCACAGTACCTGAAAGCTGGGGCTCCACAGATTTGGTGCTGTAGCCAGCAGGGAACAAGTCCAGAGCTCCCATAAAACCTTCTTCCTCTTCCACACACTTATCATGGATAAGAGCAGGGTCTGGAGAGCAAACAGAGCTCAGACTGTGAAGTGCACAAGGCAGACCCAAAAAAACCCCACCAACAGTGCAAAAACCAAACCCATTACAAGAGCGGAACAACTCACGATTGCAGAGCTTCTTCAGGGAAGTGATGGAAGAGAGAGAGGACACACTGATTTTGCCCTCCTTCAGCTCCTCCACTGGCTTGGCTTGCTTCAGGAAATTCTTATACAGCTCAGCCTGCAGAGGTGTCAGCCTGAAACAGAACAAGAGCTCTGCAGTCTCAGTCTGCCCCCAAACCAACTCCATCCTTCCACCTCCATCCACACAGCATGTTCCTTTTAGCTCCAGTGCCCAATTTTTTTACCTACAGCATGGACAGCCTAGAACTGCCTCCAAGGCTGATGGTAAAGCACTGCTATCTCAGCCCAGAGCTGGAAGAGAAGCTTGCAGATACTTTGCACAGCCCAGGGCTCTGCTGTACACAGCTGCCCAGAGCATGCCAGCTGGCTGGCAGAACCACAAGTTTTGGGTTGTCCATCCCTGCTTCAGGAGGAAAACCAACATACTGCTGATGACTACAATCTCTTTCCTAGACAGAAGCAGTCACCACAGACATGAAGGGATTTTTGTGCCTTTTTAGTCCTTCCTGTTGCTCCTCCCTTTTCCCATGCACAGTACAAGTGTTTTGGTACCTGCAGCAGACCACCTGTTCAATCTTCACTGGCAGGTATTTGGAGAGGATGTCTGAAGTTCTTCGGATTAAACACCTGCAGGGAGGGAAATGAAGATCAGATGCTTGGATGACATCAAAACTCTGTTTTATCAGTATTATTCCTCTTGAGGTCAATACAAAGTCACTTTGATATCTAACCTCCAAAAGCCTGTGCCATGTGTTGGACTGTCAAAGGCCAGACACCCACCATCCACGCTAAGAGGCTTCATCAGCCCATGCTGCAGAGCCCAGTATGGCTCTGTCTTTGTGAGGCTTCCAAATTTGGTTCATGAGATTTGGAGGAATCAGGTTGTGATCCCATCTAAGGAAGCACAGTCCCCTACAAGAGAAACTCGCTCTTCCTCAGACTACCAACAGCATTCTCAACTTGAGCTACAGGATTTAACCACCACATGCTATGGACATAAACCAAAGTACAAGCAGGCAGCTCCTCTGCTTGTAATAACTCAGTAGCTGTCCTCAGCAGCTGTCCTCAGCCAAGATGGGTTCATTGCCTGGCCCAAGATTTCAAAGAATATATCCTTTGGGGCTCTAGAAATGCCCCAGGGAACAGTTCTACCGCACTTTAGAAAAGATGGAAAAGACTAGAAAAAGTGCTGAACTGAGCAACCAGAATAAGAGATGCAGAAACCTAGTTCTGCCAGGAAACATTGAAAATATGTTACGAAACCTATAGAAGAAAGACAGCAGGGATATATGACAGACCCAAAAATCTGCCAAAGGCTGTTAAAGAAAGGAATGATCTGGTCTCCAAATCCGTAAGAAGTAGGATGAAAGGTAACAGGCTTAAGCTGTGGTAAGGAAGATTTACATTACACATTAAGAGTATTTTCTAACTGCAAAGACAGTGATGCCCTGGAAAAAGTGTCCTGAGGAATTTGTAAGGTTTTCAGTGCTGGGTGGGGGTTAAGTAAGGGATGGTTTAGGTCTAACACCTTCTACCTTGTGACAGCAAGATGGATTAGACACTTTCTCCAGGGCCCTTCCAGCCTTATGCCTATGATTCTACATATCTTTGCATCACTGCCTCATTTGTAATCCCTACCAAATTCAACCGATTCATCTGTTACTACTTATGTGCTTCATCTTCCCTATTTATGTGTCATGACCGTTGCACATTAAAGGATACAGACCTCAACATAGCCAGGCACAAGCATTCCCAAACACACTTTTACAGCCCCTTTCCATCAACTATAAAAAGAAATAAATGCACCTCAAGAATGAAGAAGCTCTTCTCCTCCCAACCTTTCCTTTCTCTTAGGCTTCTGCAAGCTGACCTGAGTCAAGGTCAGGGCTCTCTCTATAGAGAGGCTGTACTCAGCGTGTACAGACAATGAACTGCAGGACTGTATTTGTGATGGTTGCAAAAGTTCAGATTAAAAAGAAAAAGAAATGAAGCCACCAGCAATGCTGAGAATTCAGAAGTGTCTCTATTAAGAGTTCTTCTAGAGAGACAAATGATTGCCAGCAGATGTGGATAAACTGGTTGTATTCACAAATAGAAAAGAAGCCAGGTTTAAACAAATACCAAAAATCAACCAAAGAGGAATAAGACAGCATTTTACATCACAGAGGTGCGTCTTGGAGACTGAAAGTCACACCTCTGACACTAGTAGTCTACTCCTATTAGCCCTACAGAGCCAGCACAGCTATGAAAGTATGACCTGGACTCTTGTGACTTGGGCAATCAACAAGCAGAACTAAGCAACATTCCTTATACTCTGTCTACCACTCAACATCTGGGCTGGATGGATCTCAAGACTGACCCAGTCTACGCTGTAGTTACGTTAACACAAATAAAAGGTTGCTCCCTGACTATTCAGATCCTAGGAGAAAACAGCAACATAAGAGTCAAATCATGATTCAGTATCCGAGTACTTGGGGGTGACTGCAGCTAACTGTGCCATTTCAATATGCTATTTTTCAGACTAAAGCTATATGCTATGTGGATTTCTTAGGCAATAAATACTTGCACAATCACTGCTGAATTGTAACTGGCAAGAGAATTCATTACAGCTACAACTGTGATTTGGAAAGATACCAGCGTACACCAAGGGTTTATGCAAAAGCTCTGCAAAGACAAGAGGGATGAAGTTCACCTGTTCACAATGCTGATCAGCTCTTTAAGCCTCTCTTCTCCTTTGTGTCGCTCAGCTTCACTTGCATCCGCATCTCTGCCTTTCAAGATGGGAATTTCAAAATGTCTTTTAAATTCCTGTGCAGTCCCTGTACAAAACAGAAGTGAAAAGGTGACAACTACTACCAAATAACCTTTGATCAGTACCCCACAGTCCCAGTTACCATACCACAAGCATGGCGCCCAGCAGATAAAACAAACTCCCACCCCATTAGTATCATTTGTTTTCCTTTCTAGACAGGAAAGATTGAAACAAAGCAGGCAAACTTGTACAACAGAAAATCATTTTGTACTCCGACAACAATGCACTGCCAAAGGTCATACAATTTTAGTTAAACCTGAGTCCAGTCAGGCATGTACTGTTTTTGCTCACATTCCAGCTATACTTTTTCTCCCAGATTTTGTCCTTGCAAACAACAGCACAGGCATTACGTGTGCCTGTTCCAAAATCATCTGTAATCAGTTGCTTATTACTGGTGACAGTCTGAAAAAGGGAAAAATGACTCCTGCATGCATGCAGTATTAACCTCATCCCAGGAAGAACACATTTGAAGCAGAGGGAGACTAGTTTTGCCCAAAGTACAGGCCAAGGGGAGCAGGGGAAATCACATCAGCTGTCTGTAATAACTACCAAAAATTGAAGCGCATGGAAAAAGCAGATGTAGAACATCTACCACCCCATCCTATCTTTTCCTTGAGAAATCCTGGGGGCAGAAGAGCTGAACAGAAAAAGATACAGCCCAAATGCTGCTTGTAAGACTGAGAATCTGAGGAATGGTGTTGAACTAGAGTTGTGCATGCTGTGGAATTAATGAGAAGCCTCTTGGACTGGACACCAAACAATCTGAGACAAACATGGGTGACAAGTTATAGCAATAAGGAAATGATTTACAGATTGGTTTATTTTTCATTCCTTGACAGAAAAAATAAAAATGACCTCTCTTGACAAAGACAAGCCGCTCTACACTGGAAAGCAGTAAACTGGCTCCTAACCCAGTGATGCAGGAGAGGATGCAAAGAGTATTTTGCTTTTAAAAGGAAAACAGAGCTTGCAGACTTAAGCAGAGCATAGGAGTCAGAGACAGAATATTTCAGTCTGCTACCAGCAATTGTAGAAAGTGTTTGATCCTGTAAACTCACACTACTCAGTACCTCTCCTCCAGACTCTTTTCATTCTATCTCGGATGAAGTTAACCCCATATTCACAGGCCTCCCTTACCTTAAAAAACACGAGTAGTCTTAATTCCAAATGCTAAACATCACCCTCCACTTACTCTCAGATTATCTGGAAGTGGGATGGCAGACTGCCAGAAATTCATGCTTTGTTGCCTAACTCGGCCACAAGGTACACTGTTCTGCCTTGCACCAGTCACTTCAACCTCCTGTGCCAGATGGATACAAGAGAGAGCAAGGAAAAGCTGTCTCCCAGGCTGCCTCTGTACTTGACAGAGAGCATGTCATGTCAAACCTGCCTCTCTGCAGAGCCTCTCCTAGAAAGACATCATTCCTGGCTTAGAATTCTGAATTTGCTGTAGCCTGGGAGTGTTGGGGGAAGTACCATTATGAGCTGGCTCTTTCTGCCCAGCAACTCCTGCAGTATCTCCAAGAGCTTATTGTCAGAGAAACTCTTAGCCTACGTGGACATTTTGGCTGACCAGTATAGCTGTACAAGATCAGCCATGTAGTACTCAGGGACATATATTCATTTTACCTTAAGAATTAATTCCCCTTCCAAAACACCCGTTAGACTGGTGTACTTTAAATTACAATCTTCTTGAAACAGAACTCTGATGATATACAGCCTCTAGAACAGGGGATTCCAATCTAGTCTTTCTGTATACAAACTGAAGGAGAATAAGTCTCTAACATGTACATGACCTTTCCGCTCTCTGACGTCTTGGTTGCTGCTTTCCCTGACACTGGTAGCTAAGGGAGGCCTTACCAGCAACATCCCCCTCCCCCATGTCTCACACATTCACATCTTACCTAGGATGCCTGAATTGACAAAGTGCACCAGGCTGAAATATTCAAGAAGGTCATTCTGAATGGGTGTGCCTGAGATAAGGACTCGTCGAGGTGTATTTAAGCTGTTGAGAGCCTGGTATGTTTGGTTTTCAGAGTTCTTCAGTCTATGGCCCTTTGAAAAAAGAAAAAAGGAATGAAGATGATAAATCCAGCGGCCCTGATGGGAAGCAGCTTGGAGATCCTCATCAATGCTGACATCCTGTATCTCCCACAAGGCATCTCACCACTTTTGCCAATCCTGTGAGTGGACTAAGTGTTGTATGTGTATTCAACTGTTGTGACAGACTTCCTTCAAAGGCAAGAATCTGGTGCGAAGCCATTACGTGACGAAACATGACATTACAAGCTTCCCAGAGTAGGAACATCTGAGTCGCACCCAGGCAAGAGGGCCTACCATGAAAATAACCACCACCACATGGTCTAACTATAAGAAGTGTTTCCTGTTCAAACATGGGGACATTTTCAGCTACCAACACTAGGCAGCGAACTCTGGACCAGTGACATTGCATCACCCAAGGTCGAAATCACAAGCCGTTCAAGACCACCTATATCCAGAACTACCAGGCCTTTGTACACTGATAAAAGAGGTTCTGCACCTCTTACAGGGGTAATCTGAATACATGCCCATTTCCAATGCCTGGGATAAGCAACATTATTAACATCTGAGTGCTATGCTGTAGGACAAAGCATAAGTGATGAGATGCTTTTTACAAGCACCAGACTACTGCAGAGCTGAGTATTTACTGGGAACATACAGAAGACACAAGGCCATGGACCTGCATTCCCAGCATCCATAACTGCTGGCCTCATCCCAGGGGCACTGAGACGTGTGGGAGTTACACTTGTGAGGATGCTCACCCTCTCTAAGCTCCTCTCAGCACTGTTCTAGCAAATACAAAACCAAGCCACTGGGTGGCACCGCTATTTAACAAATCCCCTCTAACTGGCAGCGGAGCGCATTCCAACAGTGGCTGAGGGCCCCAATTTGATCGTTTCAAGGAGGCATAGGGCATTTGTTTTACTTTGTCATTCAGAGCATCTGTCTCTCACTACCTATAACCACCAACACGGAACGATAAATGAAAAAACAACTCCATTTCAGCCATGTGAAAGCAGAGTTTGACAACAAAGGCTTGGCAAAGCTAGATCCAGCAGTCAGTGAGCAGGGAGTCAAGCCAGCTCTTTCTTGTCTTGAACAAAAAACACGAGGTAACTCCTCACCCAGCTCTCTTACCTCTGCCCCAAGCAAGAGGCTACAGAGAGGGAAGAGGGTCTTGCCATGGGAGTGCCCTTCAACCCCCTCACAAGAGCAGAATAAGATGGCCAGATAAAGTGGCTGAGAGCAGCCAACACTACACACAAGAACGTACTGAATCACAGAATCATTTAGGTTGGGAGAGACCTCAGGAGTCTCCACTCCAACCTCTTGCTCAAAACAGAGCCAAGTTAAAAATTACTGGGCAGAACATGAGGCCAGGCCAAACAGAAAGTACTTCTCAATTTAGCAAAGACAGACACAAACAAATGAAAACCAGATCAGTGAGCCAGGGCACTACCATCCCAATAGAGTATGGCCTCTTTCAGAGTCAGAGACAGGCAGCAGATCTCCTTTCTGCTACATATTTCACACTGAGAGGGCCCTAGTAGGTGCCCCCACTCTGCCAGGGACCTATGAAGTGGCCATGGTTACCACCACCTGGATTTTCTTCATATCTCAGCTCCCAAAAACACCCTCTCTTGTTCAGGCTCACCCAGTATGGTGAGTTACCCAGTTACCCAGAGCCTCTCAAACACCAGAATGGGTGCCGTCCACAGCTGAACCTTGTTTCCTGCTGCCCTCCCCTGCTTTAAGAAAGTGGAGACAGTTTTGCCCAGATCTCAAGAAAATATCAGGAACAGATTCCCACATACCTCATCACATATGACCAGCCCAACACTGCCCTTCTGTAATGCCTCAGCGTGGAGTCGGAAGGTTTCATAGGAGATGATCAGGATGGGTGAAGGCACTCGCAGGCCACGCTGGTTCATAAAGCCAACTGCAAACGAAGGGGGAAAAGATAAAAGAGAGGGATGAGGAAAACTAATAGAAAAGGGTTCAAGCTCTGTAGTCAAAACTTTTGCCTTAAAAATCTAGGAAAACCTGTCTATTTCAATTACTCTGTAGCATCCCTTCCACCCACATATACCCATGCTCCTTTCCCCACAACCGTCCCCATTTCCATCTCCCTCCCACCTCTGCCCACTCCTTTCCCAGCTTCTGGCTGGAGCGAAGAAGAGGCACTGGGACTGCCCTAACTTCAGCACATGACTGGACTTGGCTTATTCCAAAAGATCAACTATTACCAAACATAGAAGTGTCTAATCTAAACATGTTAGTAGAGAGACTTTTATGAGTCTCTAGAGCACTAGTGACAGCTCAGAGATGTTCACATTAGCTGCTGTAGGCTTCTTCCAATGCAGATTTTGACCTAAGCCAGCCAACCACACCGGTTGCAAACATTTCTGTACCTAGTTTACGGTCAATCTCTTCTTTGGAGCCTCCATCAATGGCCAGCGGCTGGATCCTTCCCCCCAGCCATTTCTCTACTTCATTGTACCAGTTTCTCACCAGGCTGGAGGGAGACACCACCATGGCTTTATCGATTTCAGGCTTACAGTCTGGACTTTGCCGGAGAAGTGTCCACATGAGTGTGATGCACTGCAGGGTTTTGCCCAGCCCCATTTCATCTGCCATGATACAGCCATGACTCCCAGGGATCCGCCGGCTCGTCACACAGTCCCAGAGGAATTTCACTCCCTGCCAAAAAATTGTTCTCTCAGAGCAGGATGGGAACATCAACAGAATGACAGCTTCATTACCACAATGCACAGGACTGATACACAACAGACAGCAAATCTGTGTAGCACATCCCTGGGGACATGCGGTGTTTTAATGAGACACAGGGAAATCACCCGAGACACAGCTAAAATGCAGCCCCATTTGGTTTGGAACAACATTACTGGTGCCAACACATACCTCATAACATGCATGAAATCTTACTACATTTTAACTGTACAATTATAACAGGCTTCCTGACCTGAATTCCCAGAAATTTCTAGATTAGATAGGCCCAGGCCATCAGCTAACCTGCATCAATCACTGCAAACACGTTAATCACCTTAACACCACCCAATTAGGTAGTTTTAAAAACATAGAATCATAGAGTGAGCAGAATTGCTGCCTGATTAACTCCCAGAATACCCTCAGCAGCCCTCATTGCTTCTGCCTAGAAGCACAATGACTCACCTGAGGACTCAAGGCCCAAAACAGATTTAGCTTCAGAGAAGACACAGGGCTGAGGTTATAGCCCACGTCACATGGTGGGAGAAGAGTTCAGCCCTGCATTAGGCTCTGACACATCACCAAGACAGATAAAAGGGGAAAAAAAGACAGCCTCTGCAAAATGTTCCTCTATCATATGATGATAGTCAGAGAAAACTGGGGCATTGTCCTGGGAACATACCAGCTCCCTGCATTGTGCCAACAAAGCAGGGAGTAAGGGATACAACCTAAACACACCCGCATGGATTCACCCCTCTGTGCTCCATTATTTAGGACTGGAAGATGGAACACCTTCATCTGCACTTTCAAGTCCTTTTCTTTCTTTTTTGGGCCCTTAGGTTAATGAAGTTTATTTAAGCCAGTTGAACAATTATGAAATACATTACTGACTAAAAGAGTGCATTTGGCTGGGGATCCAGTTGGGTAACCTCCCAGCAACTGGCCAAAAGACACGACAAGACAGAGTGAAGCTGTACAACAGTCTGGGAGCACTACTTGAATAAAGCAGCACAGGAATCTTAGCTGGCAAAGACTTACGAGTCAGACTAGAACAGAGACTGCATCAGCAGAGATATCTAGCTGTCAAAAAAACGCCCGACATGCCTAGGACACCAACATAACTAACATTACTTGATACAAACGCACCAGCAGGCAGTATCTTACCCAAAACCACAGTGCTTCCAGCTACATAGCCAGAGACAAGCATTACACTGGGTCACAGGTTCAGTACCAATTCTGAAATAAAAGTACAAGCTAGGAGCAGCCTACAGCACACTCAGAACCATCTGAAGTTCTCCCATGCAGGGTCACATCCAGCTTGACTTTCCTTAGTCTGCAAGATCAGCAATCAGAGCTTCCATCTGTACTGCCTCTAGGCCTAAGTGATCATATACTGCATCTGTGATGAACTCCAAACTGCCCAGATACCTACATCAGGTATTTTAATATTAGTACACACTGCTTCGATATTGTGATGTTGCATGTATTTACAACATAAAATGCTTTTCAGCACTCTCCACTGGCAAATTCCAAGTCTACATAGGTCAGGGACAGCTCACACCTACAAAGGGTAGACTCTGAATAAAACACAATGAAGTAGGAGTCTACTCCACTTTGTGTTGGGAACCATGGTACCAGAAAGAAGAGCTTCAGTGTTTCCTGGCTTAAATACTGCGGATCCAATTAATTCTGCTGACCAGCAAAATAACAGTGGTGGACAGTCTGCCCTGCCTAACTCAAGACTGGGCTGCAATATAATTTATTGCAACTATATCCCACCACCTTCCACACTGAGTTCCACTTAGCAGAGCTACATCTCCAGACTTTACAATAAGTAAAGGCTAGACTTTCAGCCCTGACTGCAAGGTTCCATCTCCCTGCAGAATCTTCTCTATTCCTACGGTATCACTGGTGACACAAAATTCAGCCAAGGTGCTTTTCCCAGACGCGTGCAACCAGTGCACAATGGTTTCCACTATGAGCTGACCTGACCTAAAACCCCACAAACCTGTGCATTAGGCAGCATTGTGTTTAGGCTGGGAGTGCTCTGACCCTTCTAGATCAGAGGCAAAAGAGAAAGTTCTTACCCACAAGAAAACAGTACATTTCCACATTTTTAAGGACAAACAGGACTGTTGTAATACTCCCAGTATGTCCTCCTGCTTAACACAGGACAGAGAATATTTGCAGCATTCAGGCCTCTAAGAGGACGGTTAAAACAAGTTTTTCACTGCATTTGCAACAGACTGGAGTCTGTTAGACTGTCACAGACTGCTAGTCTGTGAGGTCTATGTAGACCTCACAGTTGGTGGGTAACAATTCCAGCAGAGAAACTGCAGCTTTTTGAAATGCACCAAGTCCTCCTGCCATACCCTCAGGTCCCAATGGAAAACTTACTTCTCTCTGATGGGGCCGTAAAACACGGCTGAGGACAGGATCCACCACAACATGGACAGGTGCTTTGTCCCTGCAGGAGGCAGTCAAGGAAGAAGACAGAGTGATTAATGAACTCCATACAGCATATGTTTAGTTTTTTTAAAAATCTCACTGCTATACTGAGGACTCCCCAGTGGCATGAGGGAAGCAACTGCCAACAAGAAAGTGAAAAATGGATTAATTCAGTTTTGAGAATGAAGTTATAGGGGCCTGATCTACAGTCTAACACATCAGTGAAACCATGTATTTGGGCTGTAGTTAAAACAAGGGCAGAATGTGGTTCAGAGACAAAGTTAAAACATCATTATTTTCCTTGTTTCAATAACAATATTGTAACTGCATTGCTGGAGCAAGGAACCCCAACCTCTGTCCATGAATATCCATCTGACAGCCCTTAAAAGTTATAACAGCAGCACAGAAGGAACTACTTAAAATTAAAAACCATTAGGCAGCCTAACATTTGACTGTCACTCATCTCCCTTTGCTTGTCCCTAGATGCTGATGCTTCCTGACTAACAACTAAGCCATAAGATTTTCTAAGCAGCTTCTCCATGTGTGCATGCTCATTCTCTGCAACAAGTTTAAATTTGAGGATTAGGAGATGCAACAGCCTGCAGAAGAACGCAATCAATCCAGCATGGGTACATCCCTTCTTTGACTGTTACCATACCTGAACCAATTCAGAGGCAGAATACTTGGAACCAAACTTCCCTTGATGTTCAGACTCCAGCTCAGACACATTTGGGAAGAAAGCACACAAACCTACGTGTACAAGGAGGTCAGAGCTGAAGCATTTGTGCCAGGTGATGACTCACTTGTCTATTTTCAGCTGGTCATGGGCACTCAGCAGTGGAGGCTCGTACAGAACCAGAGCTCCTTCCTCAAAAGGGTCATGGAGAGGACTCCTCAGCCCTGCCCGTTTGATACCCAGCGCACGCAAGCCCAGTGGCCCTGAAAGCAAACAAAGGTACAACTCAAAGAACGACTTCTTCCTGGAAGAAAGCAGAGCCTTGCAGAGGAGTCTGATTACGTTTAGGAGCAATGAATTAATTGGGTGCTGGAGTGGAGATGCAGGCACAACTGGTGCAGAGAGCAAACCCAGGCAGAGCGGTTGTTTGGCAGCACTCCGCCAGCACAGGGCAGGTAGCTCTGCAGCAGGAAAGAACAGAGGCAAAGATAGAGCAATGGCACTGTCCACCACATTGAGTGCACCAAATGGGTACAACCGTGTGCAGCAGATGCCATATATGCTGGCATTCAACGGTATAAGCTGTATTGCAAGATGACTGACAGCTTCATCCCAGACCTGTGTGACAGGCATCCAACCATAAACAGGCACAATGTCTTCCTTGACTATCTGTGGGCATTAGAGCTACTGCCAGTACCCAAAGGTGGTTTTTCTGGTTTTTTGAAAGACAAGCGGGATTTCGGAACATACATCTCAGCAGCTCAATAAATACATTCCCACGTACACAGTATATATTAGGTCAAATCCTCTTCTTGGACACCTAACCCAGACTTATCCAAGAGTTGTATGTTTTATGCAAAGGTCAAAAGTGATCTTTAAGAGTGATGAAGTTTTACAGTATCATAGTTAACACCATACTGCCATTACCTACTCTAGGGTATTATTTTCTCTCTGCTGAGCAATAGTAGATGTTTAGCCTTGGAGCCAATTTCTGTGAAAAACAGAAATCAAACATGACTCCCATTTCCTAGTATTATATTTTGATGTGACAGTTTTGGAATGTAGATGAACATAAAGATGACATGCACATAAATCCTTTTTCCCCATCAAAATTCAGGTAACCGTGCTGTCAGGATTTATGGAGATCAGTGATGAGTGGTGTCCCTCAGGGGTCCATACTGGGACCAGTACTCTTTAATATCTTTATCAATGACATAGACAGTGGGGTCAAGTGCACCCTCAGCAGGTTTGCAGATGACACCAAGCTGAGTGGTACACTTGACGTGCCTAAGGGATGGGATGCCATCCAGAAGGATGCGGACAAGCTCAAGGAATGGGCCTGTGTGAACCTTGTGAGGTTCACAAGGCCAAGTGCAGGGTCCTGCACCTGGGTCAGGGGAACCCCTGGTATCAATACAGGCTGGGGGGCCCTGCTGAGAAGGACTTGGAGGTACTGCTGGATGAAAAGCTGGACATGAGCAGGCAATGTGCGCTAGCAGTCCAGAAGGCCAACCATATCCTCGGCTGCATCAAAAGAAGCGTGGCCAGCAGGTCAAGGGAGGAGATTCTGCCCCTCTACTCTGCTCTGGTGAGACTCCCGCTGCAGTGCTGCGTCCAGCTCTGGAGCCCTCAGCACAGGAAAGACATGGACCTGCTGGAGCAGATCCAGAGGAGGGCCACAAAAACGATTAGCAGGATGGAACACCTCTGCTGTGAGGACAGGCTGAGAGAGTTGGGGTTGTTCAGCCTGGAGAAGGAAAGGCTCCAGGGGGACCTTATTGCAGCCTTTCAGTACTTAAAGGGGGCTTAGAAGAAAGATGGAGACAGACTTTTTAACAGGGTCTGTAGTGATAGGACAAGGGGTAATAGTTTTAAACTAAAAAAGGGTAGACTTAGACTAGACATAAGGAAGAAATTTTTCACAATGAGGGTGGTGAAACACTGGGACAGGCTGCCCAGAGAGGTGGGAGATGCCCCATCCCGCAAAACATTCAAGGTCAGGTTGGACAGGGCTCTGAGCAACCTGATGTAGTTAAAGATGTCCCTGGTCATTGCGGGGGGGTTAGACTAGATGACCTTAAAAGGTCCCTTCCAACCCAAAGATTCTATGATTTTGCTTGGGAAGGGTTCAAGCAGGGTCAATTTGCCCACCGCTTGCTAAAGCTCCTTGCAAAAAGAGAGTATATCACAAGCTGAGGCAACAGCACATGCACACCAAGAAAAAAGCACATGAAACAGCCTCCTCTCCCAATTAAAAGAGGAAGATAACAGCCATGGAAAGCAGCTTCTCTAGTTACAGTTCTGTTTCAGCCTCCTAACAAATCTGCTTTTCCACAAGCTAACTTTGTCAAACTCTTTTGGGGCTTGTCATTTAATAGTCAGTGTCTGCCTACAGATGTATTTTTATAACTAAAGTTTGAATGAAACTGGTTGATCTGTGTTTGAATTTTTCAGCTGGAGCATGAAGGGGAAGGGGACAAGGCCCATTTGTTTCTGAGATCTTGGGTTTCACTGATTCAAACCAGCTGATGGTTTGAACTTCAAAACTGCATTGCTTTGAAGATCACCTTGAGACTCAACACACCAAGCCAAGTAGAAAGAAAACTAGCATATACTATCTTTTTCACCTACAGCCTTGTCTGTTAGTATCATTAGGATATTATTTAGACGGCAAACCTGCATCGCTTGGAATTCATCTTGCTTTTGTACACCATACTGCAAATACAGTCTTCTGGCACTACATCAAATACATAACAGTAAGAATACAAAATCCAATTCTGAAATGTAGGATTATCCAAACTAAACACTAGTAAGAAATACGAAGACTTTGCTAATGTGCCAGTATTATTGTTTTGGAATTAAGTCAGTATTTCTGGAACATACGCATCAGTGCAAAAAATAACAATAATCCCCACAGATACATTTGACAGGCCTGAGTGTCATCTGTTTTACCCAAGTCAGTCCACACAGACAATCCTTAAACCTCCTCATCTTACCTTTATAATTTGGAATGGGAACTTTGAAGGGCCTGGACAAAATGCTGCGGATAAAAGCCTCCTAGGAATTCAGAAAGAAACGCACTTAAGAAGTCTGAAATCAGGGATTTCAAGAAGGCAAGCCCAGGACATTTTTTGAGAACTCAACTTTGCCAAGTGCTGAAAGTCTCTCTATTCAATCTATTCAAGCTTCAACCCCAACTACTTTCAAAAATATCTGAAAGGAAGAAAGTAACAACAAGCACAATTCCCCCCACCAACTCTGCTTTTCACAACTATTTTCCCTTGGGTTTTCTAATGTGTGAAATTCATTTTTCATAACTCCCATCATCTTAAATCCACTGGCATTATTCACTTTAAACGCTATTGCTTCCCCCTGCCTTGGTAATTCACTCAGGCTTTCATGTCCTGTAGAGGAGCTGTGTTACCATTGTAGAAACATCCATGCCAGATCAGTGAGCACCCAGCCAGTCCAGCACCTGGTCTCCAGCAATGGAAGCTCAGAGAGAACCGAGCAGACAGCACTTGAGCCATTTGTGTGGAAAGCTTCCCACATCCCTTGGCACTGTCTTTCACAAAGGCTCCACAGAACTCTCTTACCCAGGACTTCCATTATAGAAAGTACCCCCACCACACCTTCAACATTAAATGCCTGGAGCTAGCAAAAGATTTCCCCCAAAGACTCTGTGTGTGGGGCACTTCCATAACACCTCTGATTAAATGGGTCCATGGAAATTTAGCCCTGCTGGGACTTCCCTGATGAATGAGCTCCACATGCAACCCACCTGCTATGGTGTGCTAGCAGTAACACCCACTTACATGTTGACTGCTATCCAGGCAGTGAGGCCTATTGGTCAACTGAGCCAAGGGTTTCCGGAAAGGCGACCTGTAACATTCTCCGCTCTCTGTCTCCCTGACAGGCTTCTGTCTCTTCCGAGTCTGAAAAACAGAATCAAGGCAAAATAACTCAGGAGCATCTGGAGAAGCCAAAAGACAAATGCATTGCTGGCACGCTCAGTAAGCACCTAACCACACAGACAATCCACCCAGCCAGCTGAGTATCTCTGAACAGACCCAATCATTACTCACCTCCACTGTCAAAGGACAGAGCCAACAACACCACCAGGGTCCCAATACTCCAATGTTTAACCTGCACAGGAGCTAAAATACTCTCCTAATTACAAAAATAGCTACCACATTCCAACCTGTAAAGGAGCAGGCTTGTCTGTAATAAGATTCATGCTGCCTCCCTGCCCCTGCCCAAAATAAAGCAGAAGAAAAAAAAAAAAAGGAAGGGTCGATAGCATGGAACAAGCTACATGAAAGTCCCCAGAGGCTCCCATGGCATCTGTTGTTAAGCAGGTGAAAGGCCTCACACTGAAACCAAAATTTCAGACACTCAGCAAGGCATAAAGACAAGTCAGTCATTGATCTGTTTCCTGATTTAACACAGTCCTCTTCAGATTGAGGCATGGTTTTAACCCCCTGCTGCCATAGAAAAAGGAATTTGACACAGAAAGCACTAGGTGAGACTCTCTGACCTGTGTGACATAGAGCGTCATAACATTCTGTTTTGTCTTAGACATCTACCTATTCCTAGTTACCAGCCCTCTCACAAAACACTTGGAAGTTCTCCCAGGGATAGGATTTTCCATAGCCACGAAGCATCACCTACGCACAACGATGCTGTAGATTCAAGTTTTCCCCAAAGAGATGAAAACGACGTGCAGCTGGGGCTCGACCCTCCACCCCCAGAAGACAGCGGCGATGACAACCTCGCATCAGGCACCAGGGACTGACTCGGGCAGCGGCGGCTCCGCG
>NW_010519728.1:0-200 GCF_000687285.1 Phaethon lepturus
CTGTGCTGGCGCTGCTCTCGGCCTCATTCCACCTCCTCGGTGCCGCTGCCCCGCTCCCTTCCTCCCTCCCTCTCTCTGATGCCTCCGTCGCCCGGCCCCCGTGAAGGTACCTGTCTGTCTGTCCTCTGGCTTACGAGCACCAGCTCTCGGGTACAGGTCTCGCCGCTCGCTTAGCGGCTGGGCTCGCGTCTCTTCTTTTG
>NW_010519728.1:231-5062 GCF_000687285.1 Phaethon lepturus
GCTTTCGCTCGGACCATCTTTGTTGTAGTTTACCTAGGCAACTCCTTAGCTTGGCTTTTCTGTGGTCGCTGAGCCTGTCAGTAACGACTACGTTGTCTCCGCGGCAGCTTTTCCTGCTGGTTACTTTCCTTCTGCTGGAGTAACGTTTCTTGCTTGTCTCCTCCCCGGTGGCTTTGGCACAGCCTTGATGCAAGGTTTGGAGTTGTTCAGTTAAAGTTAATGTTGAGGCGTTCTGATTCTTTCAGTATCTTAAGTGCACCTACTTTCTCTGATTTGGCGTGTTCTTTGATTGAGAATGTTGTAATCTAGCCTGAAATATTCCTGAGAGAAAATGTTTTCCGCAAGAGCTTCTGCAGCAGCCCCAGATGGTTTTGATACATCTTTTGCTTTATTGATATGAAAATGGGTGTGTCTTTACTCAGTATTCAGAAGGTGGATCTTGGAGAACTGTGTTATTGCTATAGTTATTCTTGTCCTAAATAGAAAATCAGTTTCTGAAAGGTGATAAAGAAATGTAAAAGAAAGATTAGGATTGAGAAAGGAAAGAATGTTCAGTGAGTAACACTAATATGCGAGTTACCTATGGTATCTGTGACTGCATACTTGTCATGGAATTGGGGGTGGTTTCAAAGCTACAGATATTAAAGCTGCTTCTACATTTCCCTTTGACATGAAAAGAGTTCATAAATTAATATTATTTTTCTGCAAAACTGCAACTAAAACAAGAAAAGCAATCCTTTGGGTTTCTAGTTGTGTAAGGAGCAAAGATTCTTTAAGGGACTTCGCTTGCAGAGGTGAACTGCTGGAGCTGTCTATACTTGGCTATCTGCAAGAATCAACATGGAGAGAGAATGTTTCTTGTTTCTTCTAGTCTGCATTTTGTAATTTTTGTGGTATTGCAAACAATAGTTTCATCTTTATCTTGTATTACCTCTCATGGCTATGGACTGCTTTTGATGTCATAACTGAAGATACGACTGGTTGTGGATAGCAGAGGAATATTTGGTTAGAAATCATTAGCCCTAAAGGAATACCATGTCAGTGTGTGATGATGATATCAGCAAAACTAAATCATTGTTGTTATGAGTTTACATAAAGATGATTTCAAGACTGTTAATCTAACTGTGGAGTAAGGAGAAAGTAGAACTGTTTTGCACCAAATGGAATTAAGTTTAATTTCATTAAACTGCTCTTGGTTTTTGCATTTGGAAGCTTAGTTTTTTTCCTTTAATGGTTCTCAACTTGGAATTGCAAAGACAGTTATCACAGAACTCATGAAATACTTAACTTATTATTCCAGATTTCTTATTAGATGAAATTTGGTGGCCATGTTCCAGCTTTGTGTAGCATTTTAGCACAGTTTCATAACTGCAAAAGAATTGTCAAATGAACTATAACAACACAACCTGTTTAAAAATCTTTTCTTTTTCATAAAAACTTGCTAGGAGTCCCACCCATTCACGTATATTTAATTTATAATCTACTGGTGTACTAGTCTAAACAAGACTGAAGGCTAAACGGTTATTCATGTGGAATCAAGGTGCAAGAGAGGTTAGTGCCCTCTTGGCTGGCCCTCGCGGACGGAGGTTGTCGGCAGCCGTGCCGCTTTGGCTGTGGGACGTGCGTGCCGCTGGAGAACTCCAGGTGCAGGGCTCTTTGCCGCCGCTGCTGGTGGGGACCCTGTGTTGTCTAGTACCGGTGCTCTCATCAGTGTCACTGCTGTGTACATGGAGCCTTTCCTGTTCTTTAAAATCCCTGTGACTTTTCACATAACTGAAAATTCTGTTCTTGAACTAGTTTGCTGTGCAGTGGGTGAGAGATCGTATTGACAAAGGGCTAACCATAAGGCCAAATTTTAGTTATAATTAAACTGCATGGTTTGCTTGGTATGAAGTAGGATTATAATACCAAGATGTGTTCCTTACAATACCAAGATATACTCCTGAATTTTGTTGAGAACTTGTGGATAAGAGACAAAAAAAAAGAAGGAGGTGGGAGGGGGAAGAGAAAACTCATAGTTAGCTGTGAGTTTAAATCCTACTTTTTGTAGTCTTAAGCCACTTAATGCCAAACTCTTACAATCATTGTATTTGCAGCTTATATTTTTTTTTGTAAGTACTGTGAAGAACTTGCTGTTGACCTTTAGACAAGCTTACTGCTTTGTATTTCACTGGCTCCACAAAGTTTTAATATGTCTATCTGTTTTTAACTATTTCTACTGCATCATGAAGCGAAGTAGGGCAAATCCAGCTGCAGTATAGGTTGTAGAAGCAATGTTAAATACACTGGGTCTGCAAGGGTGGGTACATACTACCCTGTAGTAATGCTTTCAAGTAAGTAGTGCTCTTTTTGAATAACCTATATTTGTGTTAGCCACAGAGAACATACTCACTTCATGGGAAATAATAAATACACGTAAATGGTCGATCAGCATGCTGTGGTGGTGAATTGCATGTTCTGGAAAATAATGTAGAGATCTGCCATCTGATCGGTTCTTCGAACACCGGCACAGGTTAATTCCTTTACTGGGCAAGGATTTTTTTACCTTTGGTTGAAAAATTTAAGTAATTTTCAAGGCTGAGCAGAACCAATAAATTTAGTTTTGAACATGAATTTATGATATCTGTATAGTGCTTTATACTGATAACAAAATGGGGAAAAATTAAGATTGCAGTGTGAAACTGCTTTTAATTAAAGCTCTGTATTTGGATGGGAATCTCTTCTTTGTGTCTTTGCTGTAATTAACGCAGAGGAACTGCTCATCTTGGTTTTAGGCCTAGATTTCCACATGTGTTTGAATTTATGCTGTCTAAGATGAGTCACTGACGTGTAAGTTTAAGGGATATTTCCGTGAAACGTTTCTCTGTGCTGCTTGTTGGTAAGGCTTTGTTTGTGAAGGCTGTGAAGTATGCATTTCTCCAGTAGATGGTGTGCGATCTACATGGAGACACAGAGCTTACCCGGCTTCCTGCCTCTCTTGACTCTTCACTTAGAGGGTCAGCGCTGAACGGTAGTTATTTCTTGCCGGAATATTTCTGTCTTCAAAGATTTGTATCTAATTCCTGTAAAATTGAGGCAACGCTTTTATTCAAGGCAGGAACCCACTTAAAATCTCAAGGTGACGCTAAATTATTTGACACCCTTCTTGTGTTCGTTGTTTGAGCTACGGAGGTGGACTATGAATGTATTTTGCAGACTATCAAACCACTTTATCTTATAAGCTCGTTTGTGTAAAATAAGGATTCATGAATGTGTTACAAAAACATGATGTTAAACAATAGCTGTTGCTTCAAATTTAAGTCTTGACTTGGAATGAATTATCTACATGTATCCCAGTACGTGGCCTTGAAATTAAAATTAATTCTGTTCCTTTGACATGGTGAATACAGGCCATTGCTGGAGGCAGATCTTATGTTCATGCAAATTCCGTATGCCATTTTAGAACAATGTGTACGGATTGGAAAAAAGCTACAAGTAGTTAGAAAAAAAAAGTTATTCAGAGTTATTTTAAACTCTATTTCTATCTTCTTCACTCTTCTGTTGTACTCTGCAGTGAGGAAGATGATGACCTTCAATATGTGGATCATGACTATGAAGTACCACAGCAAAAAGGTTTGAAGAAGATATGTAACAGAGTGAAATGGACACGTGATGAGGTAATACTTTTTTTGGCTTTAGTTTCATTCTTATATGATATTGGTAGCACATGAAATATGTTATTACTTAGTATCATATTGGGATAACATGTAACGTTTATTGGCTGAGGTTATGTCTTAACAGGATGAAAGGCTAAAGAAGCTGGTGGAACAATATGGTACAGATGATTGGGCTTTCATTGCTAGTCATCTACAAGTAAGTTGAATCTCTGTTTCAGTTAAGTTCCCTTTTAATATTTATTTACTTTGATCATATGTGTTTCCGATTTCTATTTCACCTCATTTAGAAACTAGACATAACAGTAAAACATATTTTAAAGGATGCTTGTAAATTGGACTTGGGATCTAGCTCAGGCTGACCATCAAGTGATTGTCTGAAATGATCAAAAATAATTGATGCCTTCTGTCCACACTTGCTCTTTGTTTCATTCTGGAATATATTCCTGCTTCCTTTTGGTTACATCACTTGTGGTGGTGACATCTACGGTTCACAGGTTGCTTCTGAAGCAGTTAGGAGAGTGGGTTGCATTTGAAGGATTGCTTGAAAGGAGCAGGATCACTTTAAGTACCTTAGGGAAAGGGGGGGGTGGTGTGGTGGTGTTTTTTTTTTTGTTTTGGTGTTTGTTGGGTTTGGTTTGTTTTGCTTTTTTTTTAAAGTGATGTCTGTTTCCCTAACATATGTAAAACTTTCCACCCAATGATATCTTCGGTTGCTACGAATGGAACCCTAGCGGGTTTCTTGGAAGTTTCCTACTGACATTTATATCTTATTGTTTTGTTCCAATGGTCAGGTGGAATGAGTAAAAGAGCTGTTGGTTCAAACACTAAATGACTCCTCAGCTGAATGGGCTGCACTGATAGAAAATACCTACAACTACAATTGATGATGTTTGTTTCTCTTCTGATTAAATGTTATAAAATGCCCACTATAAAAACATGGCTAGAATCTAAGGCTGAAATAATTACCTAGAAGTGGTATTGAATATTCAAATGTTAGAAATCAAATAATTACACCCCCTTGCCCCTGCCTTTGTGGTTCTTATAATATTGAGTGGGATGATACAGTTGTATGAAATTCCTGTGTGGCTAGGTAAAAATAGACTTGAATTCTCAGTGCTGAACAACTGTAACTTTTCGTTGTTCTCATCATATTTTTGCAACTGTGGTGCTTCTGA
>NW_010519728.1:5093-17252 GCF_000687285.1 Phaethon lepturus
CCCCCCCCCGGCAGGAAAGTATAGGTATCAGGGAACAAACTCAAGGCTTCTAAATTTAATGAGTGCATAAGCAAATCTATATTCCTTACATGTACATTATCCCCTTCCAAAAAGCAGTGGAATGAGTGAATGGCAGAGGAGAAAGAGATAATATCAAAAAGCTTTTATATTACACTGTTTCAAAATACAATGTTTGGTGATACTGATCTGCAGGTTTAGTATGGAGTTGCATTTAACAGATCTAATAGTTTAGTTTAATAACAAGTTCTTCAGCTGAAAACAAAAGCTTCTGGAGCAGAAAGCTATTGTTCAGCTGGGACCCAGTGAGGTTGAAAAAAAGGCTGCCCAGCTATCATGGAAAACCTGCACGGAGGACCAGGTTGCCCATTGCAGAATCGTTGATGTTGCAAGGAACCTCTCAAGATCATCTAGCCGAGCCCCCTGCTCAAGCAAGGTCAGCTGGAGCAGGCTGCCCAGGGCAGTGTCCAGCTGGGTTTTAAATATTTCCATGGATGGAGACTCCACAGCCTCTCTGGGTGACCTATTGCGGTGCCGAAATTACAAAGCCAAATAATAGAGGCTGGCATAATTATCACTTACCTTGATGGTCTTTTGCTAGGAAAACCAAGTGTATCTTGAGTTACTAGCATGTAAAGGCACTCAAACTGCCATGTTTTCAGAACCCCATTTTGCTCTTGGTCTGGGCATAAGTAAACCTTCCCTCTATTCTGCACAAAAAAGTGAAGATGGCTTAAAGGAGACTCTCAAGGTGAGGAATGCAGCTTGTATTCTCTTTCAGTTTATTGCAGCTAAGGCAGACCCGAAACGATTTTATTGTTTCACCCCATCATTTGTTTTGCTTTTCTCCCCCCAGTATGTCATGATTTCAGAAATGTCTGGAAGGTAAATACACTAAAAGGCCACAATTTTAAAATGTTTCTTTCCTCGAAATTGGGAACAGCTATTCTATACGAGTCTGTCTTCTACAGCTTGTCTCCACCAGGAAATGATGTTTTGTAACAAACTCTAGTGTGCTTTTAATCATATAGTGTCTACTTGTGATTAATTTGAAGGTACTGTGATCAATATAATTTCAGATGTTACAATGTTTTGGGTATTTTTTCTGGTCTTGCAGACTGCTTTTTGTTTAACTTCGTTTTAGCATGGTAACGTCTTCAGTTGGTAGACAAGCCCAGCAAAACCTTGAAATCAGTACCTGCTATCTAGCAGCTTGCACTGAAGAGAGTAAATCATCATGTCCTAGTGTTATAAAAAATGTGCTAATATGCTGTGCTCAGGCAGTCTCTTATCTGCCTGTTTCTAAGGATTGGACTGACCCTGAGAGTCCCAAACTTTCTTACAGACAATTTTTAGGAGGCTAAGTGAAAGCTTACTTCTCTTTCATAACTGGGAACAATATTTCAAAAGATCCTTAGTGAAGCTACAGAAAAGCACCATCTGTCCTGGGCAGAAAAAGCAATGTTGTTTAATTAGTATGTGTTAGCTGAACTTGATGTAAATCTGTTTTCCTTAACACTCATAAAAAGCAGAGAATATATTAATTTAAGACTTAGGAAAACGATTATTCCTTTATTTGAAAGAAAAAGTAAGTATTTCCTTTAAAAATTTATTTCCTTAAATAGGTTATAGATTATGTCAAAAGCATGTCAATCACATAAAGTTCAGAGAAGGTGTGGAGTAATGAGGACAAAAATAATTCTAAGTTTTTCTTTGAAAAAGAGTAAGTTCTGAATTTGATTATCAAGTAAGAACATTAAAGTAATTAGATTAGAGCTTTGTGCAAGGCTGTTTTTATAAGCAAATGAAGAAGAAATAATAAGGGAGAATTTAACTATTATACTTAGAACAGGTCTGAGTAAGTATTTTAATTTGAAATAAGATAATAATTCTGGCTAGCTAATATTTACAGTTTTATGTATTCAAGAGTTTAACAGCTACACTGGTCTTCTAAAACTATTTCAGAATCGCTCAGATTTTCAGTGCCAACATCGATGGCAGAAAGTACTAAACCCGGAATTGATTAAAGGTCCTTGGACTAAAGAAGAAGATCAGAGGGTAATAAAAACAAATTGATACTGTACTCTTTTACTTATAACATTTGCATATGACTGCTAAGAATGTGTACTTTTTCTTAAGTTTCATCCCCACAAAGATGATGTCTGATGCATCCTGTGACATAGATAATTATATTACATTATGCTGTGTGAGAAGAAAAAAAAAAAGCAGTGGCTCTTGAGTAGATGGAATGTCTAGTCTGCTCAAGTGTTTCATTTCGTTTTGCTCAGATTGCTAGCTGAACTACTCTAGTTTACCAAGTAGAGGAGATTTCTTTACAGCACTAAAAATTAAAGGTCTCATTTACATCTTTTGTTCCTCAAACTAATCAGACTTAAAGGGTCTGGGAATAAGGGAAATTATTTCATATTCTACTGTTAAAGAAGCTAGCAATGGTGATTTAGACTCCTTTCCCCCACCTCTGTTAATCCACACTGCAGCTTTTTGCCTGCAAAACCAGGACTGCCCTGTAGGGAGGTGCACATATAGCTTTCACACGGTATTTCAAATTGACTTGCTTATTCCCACTGTTTAAAACTGGTATTTGTCAACTTGTGAATATAGTCTTCCTAATCTATTTTTTTACAGTTCTCATCAGTCTTTTAAGAAAAAGCTTCTAATGTGTAAAAACACGTAGAAATGGGATGAAGGTTGAGGTAGAGGTGTGAGTTTTTTCTCATATGTATGTTGTTGAAAAAAGACAAACCAAGCATCTTTATCAGCTTCATTTTTGGTCTTTCCTAATGTTAGTTTATGCAATGGGTGACAGAAAGGAAACTTCCAAATAATTTTTTTCATTGGTATGTATTTATTAACTCTAATTTGCTGCGTTTAGAATATGAGCAATTTTTTGATTTCTTGAAAAACAATTTTTAAAACCCTGTCATAATTTAGTCCCAGACCCTGCTGTGGCACAGACATAACCACAGCCACAGATGCTTTGAGATGTACCTGCTCTGGCATGGGTTTATCCACAGCCAGATGCTTCAAGTGTCCTGCTCCCCCATGGACCAATCCACAGGTCACAGTCCCTTTGACTTGAGTTCACACTGGAGTTCCAGCCTGTGCAGTACAGCAGCACAGAAACAGTAGCGATGCCCTGGCCATCCGCCAGCCCAGGCGCATCGTCCTTGCTGTTATCAAAATGTTCCCAGGCTTGGCAAAGTAAGATGATAAGCAGTACGGCAGGCAGCAAAAGCAAAAAGCAGCCACTAATGAGCGCTAGACTCTGATATACAGCAAAGCAAGCAAACCCATGGGAAGCACAGGAGCCTGCCAATTAATAGCTAAACAGCAATAACAGCTATAAATTTGATCTAGGACACTCCAATCAAATCTGTTGTTATCTCAAACCCTCTGAGCCCCACACTGGGTGTGAAAAGTGACTGTTGTGGTTTAACCCCAGCAACTAAGCACCCCAGCAACTAAGCACCACAGCAGCCGCTCGCTCACTCCCCCATGGTGGGACAGGGGAGAGAATCAGAAGAGTAAAAGTGAGAAAACTCATGCTTTGAGATAAAGACAGTTAATAGGTAAAGAGAAAGCCTCCCATGCAAGCCGAGCAAAACGGGGAATTCATTCACCACTTGCCGTTGGCAGGCAGGTGTTCACTCTCTAGGAAAGCAGGGCTCCATCATGTGTAATGGTTAGTTGGGAAGACAGATGCCATTAACTCTTCGAATGTCCGCCCACCCCTTCCTCCTTCTTCCCCCAGCTTTATATACTGAGCATGATGTCACATGGTATGGAATATCTCTTTGGCCAGCCTGGGTCAGCTGTCCTGACTGTGTCCCCTCCCAGCTTCCTGTATACCCCCAGGCTTCTTGCTGGCAGGCCAGCATGAAAAGCTGGACAGTCCTTGACTCCTTAGCAACAACTGAAAACATCAGTATGTTATCAACATCTTTTTTCATCCCAAATCCAAAACATAGCCTCATACTAGTTTCTGTGAAGAAAATTAACTCTATCCCAGCCAAAACCAGGACAAAGCCCAAGTCACTGTTTGCCTCCTTAGGCCTAGTATCTTATCAAGTTGACTATTATAATCTTATTCTAAGACGTGAGTTTATCAGTGTTCTGTCTTTGCTTAGGAAAATTAGGGTTTAGAATTATAATGTGCTTTCATCTGTGTTCCAGGTTATTGAATTAGTTCAGAAGTATGGTCCAAAGCGCTGGTCTCTAATTGCAAAACATCTGAAAGGAAGAATAGGCAAGCAATGCAGAGAGAGATGGCATAACCATCTCAATCCTGAGGTTAAAAAGTCTTCGTGGACAGAAGAGGAGGACAGGATAATCTATGAAGCTCACAAGCGTTTGGGAAACCGATGGGCTGAAATAGCGAAACTTCTTCCTGGAAGGTGCTTTTCAACTCTATTTGTGTTGAATATTGAAATATGGAAAGTGGTCATTGCACAACTCTTTCCAGTGTAATTTGTTAGTCAGAGAGCATCTGTTGAAACTTATGTCACATCTTTAGCTTGATATATACTGATTTTTTTTTAAGATCTTTTGCATTTGATTATGTATTCTTTAAAAGCCATAAAACCAATAAAAAGACCTCTAACACTCTGCAGGTTCCTTCAAAAATCCTCCTGTTCACTTACAAAAGCATGTAGTAGAGTTGAAGAGTAACTGCAAGTAATAGTGGAAGAATGCCTTAACATCCTATGACTTGATATCAAAGTGCCTTCATTAATATGCAGTTGTGGGTGACTTTCTTTTTGGTTTAAGATCAGAAATTCTTTTTTTAATTTATTTTTTGTGGAACACTTCTTGTTAAACAGTACACTCAAAAAAGAGAATCTTAGTAACTTTCAAAAGTCTGGGCTTAGGAGTCATGCATTGCAAAGCTAGCTGGTTACCATGTAGTCTCTAAGTTAAGAATGAATTGTATGCATTGTTCTCCTTATCTTCGTTTTAGGTGTGATTGCCAACTTATATGCTTGTGGAAAACAAAATTTTTGTGTATAAAGAGTTTAATGAAATACATTTTTTACCTTATATTGTTAATTGAAATTCAACATTAAGCTGTCCCTCTCTGAATACAGTCTGTATGTTCAGGAGGTGATTGTCTAGCTGTGCCTAGGGAATGTCAGCACTTGTTATGTTGAGAGAATGAGTCCTTAGGGATGTGTGTTTAAAAATTTGACATTTTGATTAAGTACACAATCCATGAATCACAGGAAATCCTTTGGAGGAATGGGAAGGGAATGGGTTGTATCTTAATAGAATTTCAGAGAGGGAAGATGAGTTTGTAAGGACAGAAGCATTCCTAATTCACTAACTTAATTGTGGAAAATAAATCCAAGATAAGACTCTTAGCTAAAGATTGGATCCTAGACCTAGAAGATTTGTAAAGAACAACAGTGCCCTTATACTGTGGGACAGTAGGGTGATTACCTTAGCTTTATGTTCTGCTAATATGTAGCAGAGAATAAATAACATAGTGACAGAGAACACAGGGTTGTTCTAAGTATCAAAGAAAAGAGGTTCTCACCCATGATAATAGCCAGAACCAAGGCTTTCTCTTTTGCTACTTTTAATTTCCTGCAGACTTGAAGTTTAGTAGAAGGAAGTTTTGAAAACAGTAGCTTTCCTGTCATTATGCCAAAACCCCACTGATAACAGAACTTCCAGTCCAAGCTGCTGGAGCTTTCTGGATTTGTGGCTTTGGATTAACCTGCTGTACACACCCTGTAAATTATGCCATATATTAAACTTGGAGATATGGAAACGAGTCACTGTTGTACACTTTTCATTTTAGGACTGATAATTCAATTAAAAATCACTGGAATTCAACAATGCGAAGAAAGGTGGAACAGGAAGGATATTTGCAAGATGGTATAAAGTCTGAAAGAGCTAGTTCATCCAAACTTCAGCCCCAACCTTGTCTGACTATGGAACACTTGCACACTCAGAATCAATTTTACATACCTGTTCAGACACATGTAAGTTCAAAATCTAGAATAATTATTATTTCCCAGTTTCAAATAATTTATTGGGTTTGGAACAAGAAACAAGTCTGAAAGAATTAAGGTCTATTGAGTATTTCTGTGATATTATGGTAGCTTAGGATTTGTAAACCATAATAAATAGTTTATGTACAATAAACCAGAGATAATTTTATAGCCTCCTTTTCTTTAGGGTTTGTAAAATGATTTATGTCTTTTTAGATTCCAGCATACCAGTATGCCTCACCAGAAGGCAACTGTCTAGAACATGCTTCAGCTTCTTCCAACTTAGTTCAGGTAAAAAAAAATACAGCAAAAAAATTACAGGCATTGTAAATGAAGAGAATGTACTATGTGTTGCACTGTAAAATGAAGAGTTTAAAACCATGCAACTTCAAAATGTCTTTAAGTCTTTATCATTCACCTAAATTTATGTAAGTGTTCCTCTGTAGGTAGGCTTGCTAGCTTAATTGGTAGTTCTAGGTAGGAAAAATGGTACTGTCTCTATACATCCCAGAAACACAATGGTTGTGCTTATTTCTGACAGAAGTATGGCTTAAAACATAGTTTGTTACCTAAATCTTTAGGTTAAAGTTATGACCTGTTAGTATTACCCTGCTTCTGAGAGATTTAAAGACAGGATTTTACTACTTCTATATGTAAATATAACCCTATCTGAAAGACTGAGTTCAAATAACTTACTGTGACTTACACTTATGGCTGTGCTTTTTTGTTCTCAATAGGTTTTAGTTTTTGTCTGACTGATAAGCTTCTGTCAATCAGTTGCAACATTTTGAATGCTGAAGTATTTAGAAACTTTAAAACAAAAAACCATAATTGGATATATTTATTTCCTTTTGCTCCTTTGGGCTTAGAATATATTTGAAATTCCTCATGTGTTGCAAACTGAATGTAGATCTTAGTTTGTAATATGACTTCCTGGAAGAATTTTGTGAATTTGAAGTTAGTAAAAAAATTATTTTGCCACAGGGAATAATACATATTTTGTTTGTGCTAGATATGTTAGAGGCTTTCTGCAGAACTCTGTACCTAACCTTAAGCTTCCCTGTGCAGGTCATCTCTTCCATGTTGCATTTTCTTCCCTGATTTCAGTATAAGAATGCAAATCATAACAAAGCCTCATATGGCCTTTGACACTCTGGATTACCCTATACAGAAAAGTATAAGATAATTTTTGCTCCTTCAAGTCCTCCCTAAACTGGAGAGTATAACTAGTTTTGAAACTTACGTCACATATCCCCACTTACCTATATTTAAAGCAATAATAGAATGTTTTAAGGAGGTTAAAAACCAACCAACCAACCAAAAACAATTAGTTAATTTTCTTTTCTGATAATAGTCGTAGGATTGCTTGTGTAGACACTCTGTCAGCAAATGCTGATTTGCAACACCTTCTTGCACACTTAGTGAGGATAAATAACTCAAAATTCTAGAAAGCACATGAAAACACGAACACATCTACCAAGGTGCAAATGTTGTTCCTCCTCCAAAAAACGTGTGGATGTGGCACCAGGATGTGGTTCAGTGGGCATGGTGGTGTTGGGTTGATGGTTGGACTTGATGATCTTAAAGTTCTCTTAGAACCTTAATGATTCTGTGATTCTTATTAGAGGTAGAACTGAGTGATTTTTGGTTAAAAGGTGCTATAGGGTACTGAGCATTTACAAGACATAATAGAAACCTGTTAAAATATTAGCTTGTATACCACTTGAACATCGGATCCATGTCATGGCAATTGCTGGTATTGTTTTACTTGCGAGTGACTACTGTATTACAAAATATGATACAGCTTGAACAGCTCTGTTCCCGCTATGTGTGGATTTCTGTTAAAAATGTAGCTGTGTTATAATGTAGAATCTTTACTACGGAGGGGTGTTGGAGGTGGAAAATAGTAATGGCTTCTTTCTTCAATTTTTCAGCAGTCATTTATTGATGATGATCCTGATAAAGAAAAGAAAATAAAGGAACTTGAATTGCTACTTATGTCAGCAGAGAATGAAATCCGAAGAAAACGAGTATCTTCTGTAAGGACTGTACATTTCTGTAAATATTGGAATATGCTTTACTGAGACTAATCCTCAGCAATTTAGTGATGGATGTTTGTGTTTGTTTTTTCACCCGACCTTCTAAAATGAAATCTATGGCTACTGGGTTATAAAACAAACTCTATATATTAGAATTGAGACAAATTATTTTTAATGCAGTTTTCTAAACTATGAAAACAGTAGAAATATGACCTGAAATTTGGCATTTGTTCCTAAGAACCAGGATTTTAATCTTTTTCAAGAGGTAGCACATTTGTTCGCCAAATGACGCCATTCCATTTTATAGATAGGCAATGTCGATCATCTGTTCAAGAGAGAAGGGTGAAAAATACATAGGTTTTGCCCTATTTGATTTCAAAACATCTTGTAGATTCTATTTTTATCAGACTTCTGTGTGAGTGCTTGCAGTACTTAATATCCATATTTGGACATGACAAACACTATATAAATTTGCACTGTACAAAATTTTCATGTACTTCAGTGGAACGAAGAAAACTTGCAGACGACAAGTCACTTATTTCCTCAGGAACAGAGGGCTGTGAATAACATCAGAAACCTAACCAACCCAATAAGATTGATCACTAATTTAGATTACAGGTGAACTTCCAGTTTTTTTGTGGTGGAGCTATTCCTGGCATTTTCTTGAAACAGTGCAATGTTCTGCTTATCTAGTGGAATCTGTTTTGCTTCTAGATTTCCAGTGAAAATTAAAATCTGTTTCTTAAGTACTAAGCAGTGTAGCAAAATGGGATAACCATTTAGAAGTTAAGTAAACTATCAGTGCAGAATCTGCGTTAAAAAAAATCAGATCAAACAAGAAGTATTTCACATTCTAGAAACAGTTTCTAATCTTAAAATGTACCTGTGTTCTGTAGTGAAGATGACTTCCTAATATACTGATGTTCAGGAACACAGGAAACTTGCATCAGAGATGTCTTCCAATACAACCCATAATTAAGTTATAAGCATGTTTAAGATATGAATGAGAGGCAAGATAAAAATCTTACACGATTTGAGAATGTTGAGTGTGTTAATGTAAGGACAAGACTAACTGCATTAATGCAAACAGCATACTATTATTTTTTTCTTCCCTGTGGTCTCACAATTGACTCTCTTCAACTTCTTCGTTGAGTAAGATTAACATGTTTCTTCATGCTTTTTAGCAAGCTGGAAACTTACCTTGTTGGCCTGGAAGTTTTGTCACAGAAGATTGTGTGTCTAATACACTAAATAGCCTTGGGGAACAAACAAGTGAGTTCTACAGCACAGATGAGACCCACGGCACATCTGTTCAACAGAGTTCACCACCTAAGTATTTGGCGGTGGAAGCAAATACAATGTTATCATCTCTACAAACCATTCCAGAGTTTGCAGAGACACTAGAGCTTATTGAATCTGTAAGTCTGTACTTATTCTAAAAAAATGTTTATTTAGGAACATCAACTTACATAATATGTGTAAAATACTCTTAAAATTACCTTATTCTGTACTTGTCTGTAGTTTCACCAATATTGAGTGACATGTTTTATTGCTAGTTTTAAAATAATTCTGTTTTAGAATATTCAGTGTTTTTAGGACTGTGTGAAAGATACAGGGAGAATAATTCAATATATGGCTTCTGGAGGTACAGAGCTGTTAGAATGGCTTGGATATTGTGAAATAATCTTGGATAAGCCTGCTAGTGTTTGAGTGTTTTGCATCTTGCCTCATAGGATCCTGTAGCATGGAGTGATGTCACCAGTTTTGAGCTTTCAGAGGCTGTTGCATCTCCTGTCAAGCCAGCTCCAGTAAAATTAATGCGGATTCAACACAATGAAGGGGCTGCTGAGTGCCAGTATGATGTCAGCCTCGTGCTTGATGGCAAAAAACACAGTAGCATGAGTGGAGAGGAAGAAGCAGTTTTCCCAACAACCCCAAACTTAACTAAATTCAGCACTCCACCTACTATCCTAAGAAAGAAAAAGAGATTGCGCGTTGGGCAATCACCAGTTAACGAACTGAATGATGGCTTGTGTAATGATGCCATCAATGTTGCACTGAAGCATACACCAGTGAAAACACTACCATTTTCTCCATCACAGGTGAGTTTATATTTAAGTATGGCTAAACATGAAGACTGCAGTGGGTAGTTTATAAAGTACAAGTACTTTCTTTTCCCTAGTCATACATTTTAGCCTAAACAAGTATGTCCAATACTCTGTCAGTAAAAGCCTTCAGATACATACATATAATTTCTTTTTTTACTGCTCAGTACAGTGGTGAAGTTTTGTCCTTTACAGTTGCTTAGTTTCTTTTCTCTCTTGTGCTTAGTTTTTCAACACTTGCTCTGGAAGTGAACAATTTAACCTTGAAAATCCTGCATTTACATCGACTCCAATCTGTGGGCAGAAAGTTCTTATTACAACTCCTCTGCACAAGGAAATGACACCAAAAGATCAAAAGGAAAATGTGGGGTAGGATTATTACATTAAAAATCTGGTGGTGTTTCTCAAATAAAACCAAGTTTTTCTAAACACTGAGAAATTATAGTCTACTTGTATGCATACTGTGAATGTGTTTTAAAACACCTAACATTTAAATACTTGTGTACAAACAAACTGGCTTCCTGTTTTTAACTTAACAGAAGGTGACTTGTACTCAGTTAAAATTTTTCCTTTTTTAAAATACTGAACAAAATCCAATTTAAGTTTAATATACCTGGGTGATATTTGCATATAATGCTATGGTGATCTTAAGACTTTCAGATTCATGGTGGTGATATCTGTTGTGTAAATGAAGGTATTTTAAAATGTTTCTAAGATTCATTTTATTACATTACTGTTGATAAAATAAAATACAAAAATGCATGTATGAACACTTCTTTCTGCTTGAATAGTTTTAGAACTCCGACAATTAGAAGATCTCTTTTGGGTTCAACTCCAAGGACACCAACTCCTTTTAAAAATGCTTTGGCTGCTCAGGAAAAAAAGTATGGTCCCCTCAAACTTACGGTATGTGATGCTGTTGTTTATTTTCTTCTTTGTTAAAGTCTAAATGCCCTCTTTTTTTTGAAATATTGTAAGCCTCAGCATGATCTTGGAAAGCATTTTCTAACAATGCTGTTGTTTCAGTGACATTCCATATTATCCTAGACAACAGCTAGAATGTGAATCACTAATGTTTCAGATTTTGTATGTTAGACTAATATGAAGGCATGTCTTCCTGAATGATATTCGGTACATATAATAATTTGACCCATAGTAATCTTAAATGCATTGGTTCCACATTTGAGAGTTGTTTTAAATTTGTGTAGCCTTCCTAACGCTTTACCTCTTGTTACAAGGTGGTAACATAATTGCCTGAGATTTTAATTTTAATGCTTTAACATTCTGTTTTATCAAAAGAAAAATTATAAGAAAGTGAGTGAGTGTGGGTTCTGCAACTGGATAATCTAGTAAGAGCAAACTGGTGCAGATGAATGTGACTGACTTGGTTATTTTAAGTGATTTTCACATTTAACTTGAAGAACTGCATTATATTTGAATCCTCCAGACTGGAGGATCCAAGACAGAGCTGAGTTGTTTTCTGGTTTTGATTCTTCTACAATGCTGGGACTGAAACTAGATGTTTACCACAGCATGCTAGTATTCTGAGAATTTTTTTGGTGCAAAGATGTTTGGAAGTGTTTTATCCTTCCTAGGGGCTTACTTGAGTGACGTCTAAAATTTTCTTCATCCTAAAAACCAAAATCTTAATATAGCAATTCACGATTCCTCTGATTCTTCTGGCTGTCACAGAAGACTTTTTTTGTTGACTATGGATAATGTTACTTTTTTTTTTTATGTTCTAAATAAATTCTATTTTTGTTCTCTTCCTAACTTAGCTAAGGTATGTCAATGCATAATAACTTTTGGAATTCTGTAGACATGCTTTTCAAGTTCTGAAAAAATTCCAGCCAATATATATTGACTACTACTTCTCTGCAAACACAGAAGGTAGCTCAGGCTTTGCCACAGGGCTTGGCACCATCTGTGTTACCCTATAGATTCACAGTCTCTCACTATGCAAATGGAGTGGTTTGGCATTCC
>NW_010519728.1:17283-30328 GCF_000687285.1 Phaethon lepturus
TTTCTGTCCACTATTAACCTCCTGTTCAAAATCAAATTTTGAGGGCTTAAGGGAATTCTTCTCCTGTTGGTACACAAAGGAGCCATCTGTATCGCTTCTGCGAAATTCTGTACTGTACTTAGGACTATCAATGTCTTATTCAAAGGTTTATGATATAAATTCCTTTCCTAACAACAGTCATACTTTTATAGTACAGTTTTTTAGTATGTTTGCATGCATGTGTATATACATATATGTGTTTAGCATGTATGAAGTATTTTTATCCCTTTAGTCAGTGGATAACCATTGCTAGTAAATGCAAACAAGTTGTTTGCATGTCTTCTTCAATGCTACCTTGCATTTTTTGAGGCACTGTGTGTATGTATATGTTTTATCTGGCTAGAAATAATGTAGAGTAAAATGAGTTAAAAATCTGCATAGCCTTGAAATGTTGATCTGTAGTTGTTAACGACAATAGCTTAAATACTTTTATCTGTTGCTATATTTTGCAAGATCGCGTAGCTGAAAGTAGAATATGATAAAAACTAGCAACTAATAGACTTCCTGTATTTTCTCGTCCAATTTTAATTAACTTAGTCACAACCACTTGCCTTCTTGGAGGAAGACATTAGGGAAGTTTTGAAAGAGGAAACTGGAACAGATATATTTCTCAAGGAGGAAGATGACACTGTGTATAAAAGCTGCAAGCAGGAGGTAACATTACAATAATAATTTCGAAGAAGAAATAACTGCTTTTAAACAATATTTAACAATTTTTCTCTGCAAAATATTTATTGCAGTACAACTCTTCTAAAAAAGTCAGAAAATCACTGGTCCTAGATGCATGGGAAAAAGAAGAGGTTGGTGCCCAGCTCTTCACAGAAGATAGTAGTTCGGATGTACAGGTAAGTATTAAACTACTGAACACCACCACTGGCAGAAATATTAGTATAGAACTGAGTATCTTTTATTTTATCAACTAAAATAAAAGTGTTTGGATTGAAGCTAGATTCATAAATCTAGAAAGTGAAAATCACCTTGAGTTTGAAATACTACTTTAAGTACTTAAGCAATACTTGAACATTGGGCTTGAATTCGTGCATGAATTCTTCCTTTCAGGCCTTCAGAGCAGGACTGGTAAAGTAATGCGAATGCTTTGCAGACTTGCTTTTATAGCAAAGCTGCTTCCATGCTGGTTACCTATAAACTTTAGCATGTATGGCATGCTGAAGCTCTGTAATACACCAGGAAGATGACATTTGTCCCTGTGTTTTTGCATGCTTGACAGACTGGCAGACATGTTCTGAAGATACCTAATTGCATATTAGGCAGCATGTTTTTCCTTTTCCTGCTTCACATAGTAGGGGAACACTTTCGGAAATATCAAGCATGTGGAAGATGAGGTTTGTGGGCTTCCTCTGCCTGAAGGAATTTGAATACTTCTGCCTCAACAACCAAGACATCAAGAGTTCAGAGATGGGGCAGTTTTGGTCCCTTATTCCTTTAAAAAGTAGCTCAGTATTTTTCCAGTTGAGTGAGTGAATAGATTAATCTTTAGTCTTGTAATTTGTAGGAAAACTTCTAATTTAGTTCTTAAATTAAAGTAACTATGTATTTAATTCTGAAAGAGTAAATGTCTGTGACTCTTCATCAGGTATAAAGCTACATTCGAGAGGTAGGAGACAGAGTCCTTAAAAAAGACAGGTGCTTAAGTCATACCCCTTTCTGATTATTGTAGCTGGTTTTCTAAATTCCCTTCTTAAATGCCTCATAGACCCTCTGCCAAGCCTAGATGTCTGTCCTCTGGGTGTTAGGTGCTCTGCCACCTAGTGGGAATTCCATGCTTCCCCAAGAACATCTCTGTCTTGTGAGGAGCAGCATTGCTGCAGCCATTCAAAACAGAAACAAAATGCCCGGTGTTCTCTTAGTAACGTCTTGTTATGACATGGTATATTGTACATCATTGATGTTCAGGTTATTAAGCTAAAACCAAGATACACTATGATGTTGTGGTATAATACAGATAGTGGACTGGGGGAAAAAAAAATTGCTTTCCTTCCATTTTAATGAGGAATGCTGGTGCAGCAGAAACATTTGCTCTTAGCAAGAGAGATAGTTGTAGTATCTGATTTAAAAATTAAGAATGTACCAATCTTTAAGTAGAAATTGTGTGTCCTTGAGGCGGTAAGTTAGGAGTAAGGCCGGAGGTGGAATAAATATGTAAAGATAGTTTAACACAGTTTAAAGGGGTGTTTTTGTAAGCAAACAAGTACATATGCCACTGTTACTCTCATCTAATTTTGCTCTCTAAAATTGCTATATCCTTTTCTTCCGCTTTGCTATAATGAAGCTGGATTTATTTCTTTTTATTTCCATAAATATTATCAGCATATAAAACTCTTCTGGAATGATCAATCCAGTGTTTATTTCAATTCTTAAAACAGTTTCTTCCCCTGATACTGACATGATCTTAATTTTTTTACTCCAGCCTCCTTGTGCTTACTTTCACAAGTGTTGTACTAGAAGTGAATTACAAGCTTTTTTCTTTAAAAAACGGCTTTGTAGTTACCACTTTATCAAGTCTTGTTCTTAACAAAATGTAATAAGCTGTAGTGTGGCTTTACAGGAAAGAAACTGGCTTCTCAGTAATGCCTAAATCATGCTAGTAGCTACTTGTTTTACTGTGCTCAGTATTGACTATGAATCCCAGTATAGACGAGGGTAGTTCTTCATATGCTGTTCATTACTTTTTCTTTTCAGATTCTTTGCTAGGGTCTTTCTGATAGTATTTGCTTTGTTTACATTTTGGTTTCTCTGATTGCAGCAGTTGAAGAGTTTGGGGTTTTTTTTTTGGGGGGTCAAATACTAATTATTATCCCTGTTCCCTACCCTCTTTTTTGTCAATAGTCAGAAAATGCATATACTACATCTTTATTAATGATACCATTGTTGGAAATACATGACAACAGATGTAACCTGACATCAGAAAAACAGGATACAAATCCAGCAAACAAAGCAAATGCAGTAATTAAGAAGAAACTGAATGCATGCCCTTCAAAAAATGTCAAAATGGAGAAAGCTCTTCAGGTCTGGATGTGAAGAATTCTGTTAGTTTTGTTAGCTGGTTAACAAAGAATTTCTTTTTGGTTTCTCCTGTACTAATGTCTATAACTGTTCAATTCAGTGATCTAGTTTTGGTCAGTTTTTCCATGATCCTTATTTCTTGTAAGTTAGTCATTTGTCCATGAAGCATTTATTCATAGCTAAGTTCTTTAAGTACAACCCAGATGTTTCACTGAATGGCTTATAAGATTTAAACCTGGGGGGAAAAAATCAGCATAGGGTGGACCTACAAAACAGGTTTGGGTATCCAAGTCTAGCAGTAAGAAAAGTTGACTTGGTGCAAACTAAACCTCTGTAGCATCTAAGTGGCTCAAATTTGGCTGGTGCTTACTTCATAATAAACCCAGTGGGATTCATTAAGCAGAGTTCATCCACAGTTTGTTTGGTAATTGTTCTTGAAATGTGCCTGTTCTTGTACATCTGTATATTTTCCATACAGTCAAAACTGTGGAACCTAGTTTTTCCTTGCTGTCTTGACCACCAGATTTAGGGGGAGACTCTCTTTTACCTGACTTTGTGCCTGTTCCAGTTTGCCCCATAGGGAGTTAATGTATAAGGTTTGTGTGTCTTCTCAGAATATCTACAGCTCTCTATTAATTAAAAAAAAAAAAAAAGCAAAAAAAAAAAAAGCAGGGCACCTGGAGCCTGATCTTCCATGTCCCCCTTAATAGCTTTAATGATGTGTTTTGAAGTAGAGACAACAGGATTCCTTTCTGATCCTCTCTTATGAGAAGAAAGAACAAAACTCATTTAATTGTGATATTCCAAAAAAAGACTTAACTGCTGTGAATTGCAGCAAAGGTCAATACATCTATCTGGCCCAGAACTATGCTCTTAAGGATACTTAAAAGGGGAGCTTAGTCATACTATACTCATAAATATCCTCATTGAACCATCTTTCTCTTTTTGCTCTTTCCACTGAGAAATTCCCTCTCAATTTAGTGGCTTTCCATGAATCAAGTCCTGCTAAATTTATAGAGAAACTCAAATGGCTAATTGTCTCTGTGCATTTATATGTGGAACTGATCTTTTGGATCAGTTTCTAGCTCAATGTGGGAGGGAGAGAATCTTGCATTCTCCATTGTGCTACAATCTGCTAGTGTCAGGTCCAATTTAGGGCTGCTACAAATCAGCTTGAGATTCAATAAATCATGTAAATGTGCAGGGTTTGCTTCATGGAAGAAGCAGGACTAGTGGCTCAATTATTCTTCTATTCATTATTTTTATTCCTAATTCCTTTGCCATTTCTAATATATTCCCAAAACATCTGACCATTCTTCCACAGCTGCCACTTTGGTTCAGTGAAGTCCTTCACAGTATTTTTCAGCTGCCAAACCATTTTGCCTTCCTTGGTGTCTCCAGACAGCTGTCAAGAATCTATTTTTCTGCCTGTTGAACATAGCACATTTAAAGGGGAAGATATCCAAAGAGAAGATGACTTAATTAACTTCCCTTTTATGAATCAATTGTTGAACTAGTCTCTTTTTAAGAGTGTTTTTCATTTTATGTGTTAGAACTTAAAGCGTAACACAGATGCACGGCTGGGGAGCTGGATTAAGAGGTGGAGAGGGAGCGTTGTCACAGGTTTTAGGTATTGTATTATAGAACTGAACCTTTCTCAGTAAAATAAATACTGTCTTGCTAGACTTTGATAATTTACTATTACTCTGAAAAGCTCTATGAGAATTGCTCAAGCGTTTTAGTTAAAAGAATCTTTTTAACTGAATTTTATTTTGTGCAGTCAAATTGTGAATGGGAAGCAGTTGTTTACGGAAAAACCGAAGACCAGCTTATCATGACTGAACAAGCAAGAAGATATCTAAGCACATACACAGCTACCAACAGCACTTCAAGGGCTCTGATACTGTGATGGTCACTGCAGCTGACAGCCATCTCTTTCCATTGAATCTGGCACAGTGTTGAAGGTGATTCCAGCACAATACTTGTGAATTAGTCTTTACTTTGAGACAGTCTGCCAAGGGAAACCTTAAAGCTACCTTAAAGCTTCCTTTCTTCTTTTGACTGACAAAGAACAGACATTAAGCTCTCGTATTGTCTACAAAGGGATAGTACAAACAGTTCTGCAATGAATTTATTGAATATTAAAAAAAAAATTAACACCCTAAAATATGATAAAGAATGGTAAAATACATTGCAGTACTGACAACATACAGTTTTTAGGTCTATTTTTCATATTTATTCTTTTGACTTGCATTGCTTCTTTCTGTTAGTGCATTTTCAATATAGAGTAGGTTTATAGGTTGTTACTGGTTTCCAAATGAGCAACATACATGACTGAATGTGCTTTTGCTTATGTAGCATTTTTCTAGTATATAAAGAAACACAATGGAAAGGAGTATAAAGGAAGGATAGAAAGTTGCACTACTAATTTTTTTGGTATGCTGCAAAACAATGAAATTAACTACAGTGTTAAATATATTTATTTGCAAACGGTACTAGAAGTAGGCAGAGGGGGGTGAATTAGGTTTTAGTGTAAAGCATCAGTATTTTCTTCATAAATCTCAAAATGAGATGATTGTTGAATGTATTGTACAGTATGTAGGAACGGGGAAAATTTTGTAAATTGGAAAGGAGTCTGGTTTTATAATTTATTTTCATTTTAAAGCTTAAATGTAGATATTTATATGTATGCAGGTTTTCTAGAAGCCAACGTTGTTTCCTGTTAAAACAGCTAAAATTAAAAAAAAGGACAAGTTTAAAGTATGGAATAGCATAAGAATTACAGTGGTGAAGTGTACAAATCTATACTGTATGTTACATCTACATAAAAATTGCACTATAACCCTTAAATCATGTGGTCTACAAAATAATTACAAGGTATACCTATATTATACAGTAACTGTTGTTGTACCTTGTTTAAATACACTTAGAAGGGAATGGTGGCATCCTGTATGTGACCCAGGAGTACTTCATCCTGCATAGGAACTAAAAACAAATGCATTTTAAATATTAAAAAAAAAAAAAAAAAGAAACTTGGCACCTTGGATCTCAAAAGAATTGTATCTGCACTTAAGTTTGACCATGATATATTTACTAAATGTTTGAAGAGCAAAGAGAACATTCTTTTATTTATGAAAAATCTTTGTCCTTATTTAAAGGTATACAGGTCACAACAGTTGCTTTAGTTGCCTATTTTAGGTATTTGCACTTATTTTATGTCTTTTTTTTTTTTTAAGGAATGTTTTGGTTTGCTTTTGTTGTAGAGATTTTTATGTAGTTAATTCTGAGCAAGTTATAATGGTGTGCTATCTACAAATACTGACAGGTAAATAGAATTGTACACTGTAGTTTTAGTTATTTATAATTCAAACACTCTTCCTCTCCACTCCCGGGTGTGCTGCTACAGATAGTGGCAGAATCAGCTTGCTGCTATGAGAGATGGAAAGAGCGAGCATCATATGCACTGTATGTAAAATTACAAAAATGATGTCAGGTTCTCTAGTTAACTTTATGAGATCAACCAGTACTATGCAGGGCGTGGAAAGTATTCTATCACTTTAATATCAAAGATGGTAGAGAATAATTTATTAAATGGAGAATTTTAACATGTGATGAGTGGCACAAGGAAGGTAATGGGTTATTAAACTTTTTTTAAACATCTCAAAGCTTATACAATCCTTATTTTTAGGAGCTTTTTGATATTAAACATTTGCCTGGCTATGATAGTAGTAGGCATAAACATTTTTAGCAGTTTTTAATTCACATAATTTTTTTGGAGGGAAATCCTGTATAAGCAAGAGGATCAGAAAATACCCATCATGCCAGGATTACTCCTCACCTATGAAAATTGAACAGGAGGCAATTGGAATTCTTGGCAGTATTAGATTTAGGTGTGCATTACCAGAATGGATTTTAACAGCAATGTTTAAGGCTGGAGACAGCATCTAACTTACAAAAAATGAAATAAGAAATTGAGAGAGAATGAGTATCTAGAATCTGGATGATATATTTCAGTAGAAGTATCACCAAAACTGCCTATACCAAGTTTAAGCGTAGATTTATGGTAAGTAGGATTTGTGTTGGTATTGGTTGGATCGTTTAGTTAACTCCTACTTTGTTGCTTTAGCAGGAAGGTTTTAATCTTTCATATGTCAGGCATCTTTTATTACTTTTTGAATGTTGTGTGCATTTGCATTTCTTTCAGTTTATAAGTAGATTGTACATGCAGCAGCCAAATTTGCATGAAACCTAAATACATATTACTCCATATTTTTGTTTTAAGGTTTGACATAATGTGCAACAAATGCCTTGTTTATCTTAGTTTTTGTTGTACTACAAACTTTTCTTTTATGTAAGAGAATCTCACATGCAATACAGACCATATTAATGTCAGAAATAAAGCATCTATGTACCAGGTTACTGTAAGTGCCTTTTATTTGAGAACTTAAATGCTCGCTGCTCATTAAAGCAACATGTATGTATGTGTGCATGTGAAACTGCAAGAAACCTGCCTTTTCTGGGCTGGGCAGAGACAAACAGCAATCATGGGAATTGGTGGGTTACACAGCAGGATGGAGTCCCTTGACAATACATGCTACAACCCAACTTACTTGTAAGCCTGCTTGTATTGGGTTAACAGTTTGTATTTGTCCCTCAAAGCTTTAACACAAATATTTATGTATAGGAGACTATTTGAGGGATGAAGAATGTTGCTAGTGTAAAGCTTTTTTACATTCCTTTCACTTGTATGATAGAAGTGATACTTTAGTATGTGTGCCTGGGTCTTGGGAGGTAAAAGCAATTGTAAACTGTGCAGTGTGATATTTTTTTTTTCCTAACTAGTACTCACAAACATGTATTTATCTGAATTAGTGTTACACTTTGACTTTCTTATTTTGCTAGAAACATGGGCATCCATTAGATGATATCTATTGCCTTTCTGAGTTTTGTGACAAAATATAAATGGCAAACAATTAAAATAAGGACAAGAGGGACTAACAGAAGCCAGTTCTTCAGAAATATGTCCTGGTAATTTGTATCCCCTAGCTTTAAGCTGTATAGGCAAGCTGTGACTGTTACTGGGGCTTTGCTGGGGTTCTGGCTGTCACAGCAAGACCACTGTATGAATATCCTCCAGACCTGCTCGTGTTTGCGTGCGTGAAGTTTTCTATTGCTTGGGGCGAGTGAGGTAGGCTGACTGTAGAGCATTTCTTCTTGTCATGGCTGACTGCTGACATCTGAAATCGGGGTGAAGTGTGGGTCAATGAAAGTGAAGTCTCTGATGATGCGACTAGTTCATTTTTCTGTGTTGACTTTGCTCAGTGAAAGAAAGTAGAGCAGATGGACAGCCAGTAAGCCAACCTTGGGAGAAGCTACAACTCTAAGTTTGATTGTATGAAGACTGGAAGCTTTACTCACAGGCCTGGCTTTTGCTTGGAAGAAATGGTCTTTAAGTTATTGGTTGGTGAGAGTAAGCCCAGTTCCTACTGCTATTATTCGGGTTTTACATGAGAATAGCTCTACTAGAGTTGCACCAAACTAACTCATGCAATGTTGTGAGTGAATCAAACTTCATGAAATAAGGGTTTTAACACTGGATATTAACTGACCATGGTTGCACCATACCTGTGCCCAAGGTCCAACACAATGCAAACAATGAAAATTTTGAAAATAGAATAAATTCTTGCATTTGGTTTTGTGACAAACGTTCAGATAAAGGTTCAGTACCTAGGCAGAAAATACACTGATGTCTTCTAATGCTAGATTTCATTTAATTTCTTTTTTTTTTTTATAAGTTTCCTTGACACCTTGGATTAGCTGAAGCTTTACAGGCTTAAATGCTTACTTTCATGAGGAAGCTGTGGGTTCCTGTTTCTGTGTCAGCTGAGCCAGAAGATTGGTCCCTCGTGAAGCTGCAGCATATTGGTCTGTGTGGCTTCCCCTGGAGACAGCCAGCTTATCCCTTGAGTGGGTTGGATTCTTGCCCTGCAGCTGAAGGGAACAATATGATCCTTGTGGTTCTGCTAGCATGATGTGTTGGGAGAACAGGTAAGCTTTGGACACTTATACGTAATCTTACATTTCTGTATAAAGTAAAAATCAGAATGCTCATACCCGCTGTATTCCACCTTAATGATTATGAAGAAACCTCAATAGTGCAGCTTCTGTTTGCATCTGGAGTAAGAGATGTGCAATACGGCATTCTTCAGTATGAATTGGTTGGGTTTCTTTTTTAATTCCATTTTCTCTTCAGCTTCATTGCTGTGTGTTATTTTTGTGAGGTACAGAACTGGAAGGAGTCCTCTGACGGTGCCTGCTGTTGGACTGCATGACCCCAGCGATACAGTTGCTATTGCAAAGGGAATTCTCTCTACCTGCTACTACCTTTTGCAGAAACTTGGGTTTCTTCTTTGGGTTTATTTTTAAGAGTCTGGATTATTTACCTGACTTCTGGTTTCCTATGTTGTTATACCCTCTGGCTACAGAGAAGATGGATTTAATGGCCTTAGTACATGCAAGATGGGAATGGGCTGTGTATTGGCTGGCAGTGACATACATCTGCGACTGTCCTGTGTCATAGTCTGAGGGGAAGCGTGCTTTTGTCTTTTGGGGAGGGAGAATTCTGCTTCCTCAGCATTTACTTCCTCGCTGACTGTTGACCAGTTGCTTGATCTCAGTTACTCATTGTAAAAGTGATGTTTGGTGGTTGCACAACCAACAGAACTTTAGAGCATGCTGTAGTGTGTGTTGTGTGCTCTACTTTAAGATGGTCTATCCCATAGGCTAAGAAATATTTGCTCAGTTTTCTGAGGGTATCAAGTTCTTACAGCAGTAGGCATTGAATAAAAAAATAATTAAAAAAACATCAGCAGAACAAACCCACAAAACAGACAAAGAAAACCCAGAGGAAACTGCTCATTGAAAGGCCATGCTCATAAGTCATGGTATAAAGTGCCTCAAAAGTGTTTGCAGGAGCTATATGAACAAAATGAGCTATGCATATACATTAGATGGAAAGACAAAGTTTGGAAAAGCAATCAATCAGCTTTGTAAATCAGAGCAGCTGAGGGTGCGCTTGCGTGTACCTGTAGGCATGAGTTGGCTTGACGGGCTCATCTTAACGCTGAGTGGCCTACGGGAGGACAGCGTCCCTGTTTGTCTACTTTGCACGCTGGGTGAGCGTGCGTTTGTGGCAACTCGGTGCCAGAGAGGACTTGCCCCAGCACCGGGGCTTGGGCTGCGCCACACAGCGAAGGGGAAGCGTGTTAACTGCGCTGGGCGGCAGGCCCGGATAGACGGATAAATCAGCCGCCGGCAATTTACAAATGAATGCCACGTTCTCCTCAGCCATACGGAAACGAGCGGATCAGCAGTGTCTGGAGGGCCCGTGTCACCAGAAGTAGGCCAGTTTGTGCGTCGTCCTGCGCTGGCAAACGGCCAGGCTTTGTGTGCTCCAGACACCAGATGGGAAGCAATTATGAGTGTGACAAGCGGGTCATCTGGCAGACACGCTGTGGACCTGCTGCCGCCGCATAATTTTTGGCGGGAAGAGGAGAGCTTTTTCTTTTCTCTACACCACCCCCCCTCCCCTTTGTTGTTGTAATACAACCTCTCTTTCAGCAAACTTGCTGTGAGCGGGTATGGAGCATCCTGTGTTTGCTGAGTTTATGCTCTTTTTGTGCCCTTGCTGGTGCTTACCAGAGTGCAAGTGTTTTTCCTTGGCCAAACGGTAAGCAATGGTTACACTCGTGTTTGTACATTGTGTAGTTTGCAAATACTGGCCCGTGGTGCTGGCACGGGTGTTTTAGCAGCTTGGCAAGCCAGGCCGGAGCGGGAGACCTCTGGCCCAGGGCAGGAGAACGAAGGAGCCTGGAAACTCCTCCAGCATGGATCTGGTTGTCCAACAGGGAGCCCGGGGGAGAGAGAAACCCAGCGCTCTTCAAGACTTCCCAACTCCCTACAGGGCCAGGTGGAGGGGGTGGACCTTTTGGCAGCTTGGGGCCAAGATGGGACGTTGTCAGTTTGTCCTTTGACCGTAGTCACTGGCCTGTGAAAGGGGAGTTTTGCGAGCCCAGACAAATCAGCTTAGCTGGCTCCAGCTGAGTGTGACAATACAGCCCCTCAACCGAGAGCCTCCTGCTAATTGCGTTGGGCAAATGCGTAAAACATATTACATCTTCCATTGCTTTTGTCCGGCCGCCTGGGAGAAAATGGCAAACGTGGCCTGGGTCACCCGAGGTCACGCCTTTGGGGCGCAGCTGGAGCTGGCGAAGGTCCGAGCAGGCGCGGGGGCTCTGTTGGTGGGGATGCCCAGCGCTGGCTGCAGTGCAGGGCGGGCTGGCAGCAGGCACTTCTCCTCCTGCAGAGCCCCTGAGGAGCTCAGTGGCAGCAGGTGGCATCTGACTCCCTCCCTCAGCAGCGGCTCGGTAGCAAGTGTGGATATAAACACACAGCAGGGAAATTTCTCCATACGTGAGGTGTTCCCAGCTTGTGCTCACAGAGAATGGCTCTCAGCAACCTGCAGGTAAACGGCTGCAGAGTTTAAATCCAGCTCTGGAAACCATGTTCAAAAACAGTTTTTAGGTCCAGAGCCTCAGTTCAGCTCATGACAGACGCTGTCAGTAGTTTTACATCTAATGTTTCCTGCTGGTAAAGGTTTGCCTAGAACTCATGGGGATCTGCGTTTATAACCCCTGTGGCAGCTCAGCTCTGCGGGTGGAAAAGCCGGCAGCAGTGTCCAGCTGTCCTGGTCTATCTCATCCTTCTACTTTCTTCAAACTGTTGATAGAGACTGCTTGCATTCATAGCAAAGGCATGTTCTGCAAAGGTGCTTGGAGCTAGCCCTGCTTAAACAGTAAAAAATGCAAATAATTAAAAAAGTTGGAAAATTCACCGGCAGTGTGCAAGGTCTGACTGTGATAGGATGGAGGAAAAAAAAAAAAATCAGTTAAAATCTCTAGAGCTAAGAGAGCAGGATCAGTGGCACCCTCAAGTGCCAGCATCTCTGTGTGGCTACCAAGTGCTGGTATCAGCAGGACTGTGGAACTGCCTGTTCAGGAGAGGTGTCATGAGATTTGAAGCTGAACCTACATGCACAGGCCCCTAAAGGTCAGGTGGTGGCTGGACCAAAGCATTTGCCATTGTACCCTGGTAACTTTTTTGCACTTAGACTTTTTTTTTTTTAATTTAATTTGGGGACTCAGAGATCATTTGGGATATGTGAGATTTTTTGCCTAATGACTATGGACACAATATTTTCAGGCAGTGTTTGTTGAATGTTTTTGATCTGCAAAGCATGTGATGGCAGGATAGAAGTGATCACATTGCGCCATAAGGATTATGGACCTCAGGTTTTCTTCTGTGAATAACCACAGAACAGAAAGTCTTTCTGACTCTTTACTGAACATGAATAAAGCTATCGGCTATTGATTTACTTAAGCAATATGATAGCTGCAAAGCAGGTGGAACAAAGAGCTTGGGGAAAAATGACCTTCAGCCACCTCAAAAGCTTTACTCTATAGCACTGACTTTCATTCGGTGGGTTAGTTGCCAGACTTGTTCCCTGCTCAGGATGCCTTGCTGTGACCTCATACCCAGTAGTAGTCAAGCGGTGATAAAAACTCTGCTTGGGTTTGACGTGAGTGAGAAAGCAGGGTTTCAGTTCAGAAAGGCTGGTGAGGGGTTGAAATGAATTGGGGAGCTGAGGGGCACGGGCACTGCCCTGGCTCTCTGCTGCCTGGCCAGCAGCCTGTGCAGGAGTAAACTTGAAAATATTTAGTTTTTACTTTTTAAAGTGGTTTCAATCCACAACTGGATGCTTTATGGCACTGGAAGATATTAAAGCATTTGGGTGGAAGGGGAATGTTTTCACACCTTGCCTTGTGAAATGGTGTTTCCCGTGGGGAGTTTGCATACCCAGACCCAACACCAAGAATCATCCAAAAGGATGATTCAAAAGGATTCTTGCTCATGAGCTGGCAGG
>NW_010519729.1:0-3358 GCF_000687285.1 Phaethon lepturus
CCCTACCACCCAGTGAGATGTTCACTAAATTCATTGCTGAGAGCAGGACAAGTGGACTTGATGGTCTGCTCAGTTATCTAAATACGCACCAAGTCCCTTAGATTTTTTTAAGGTTAATGTGTGTCTTGATTTTGCATTGAAAACATTCAAGTCTGCAACACGCTGAAAGTTTTCTGTTGTATAATTCGTGTTCTTTCCACTTTAAAATCCTATAAATTGTATGTGTCAACCTACAAATTTAAATAATACATGATGTATGTTCATGTCTGTAGTGAGTTAAGCAGACAAAGGCAGGATGGCACAGTCCTCAAATTTTTGTATGTACTATACATTGCTGAAAAACGATTCGATGGATCTTTCTAAATTATGTGAATACAACTCCCAGGTAGACTATAAAATAAAACCATGGATGATTTTTTTCTTTTTCTCTCTCAAGGACTTCCATTAAATGAGGTATACTTTCACAGTCCAATGACTGGAAGAGGCAATCAATACGAAAAAGTAGGTGTCATACTTTCTTCCATAAGCCAATCTATTACCACACAGCTCTGTTACCTGTTTTTGCACATAATCTGTTCTAGCATAATTCATTTTATGTATTGTTTGACTAAGAAGCAAAGATGCCTGTTTCTTTGACAGCTGAAAATGTTCATATAAATTGAAGCAGAAAGTGTTTATTACAGCTGTGTCCTGGTTTCAGCCAGGATAGAGTTAATTTTCTGCACAGAAGCTAGCGTGAGGCTATGTTTTGGATTTGGGATGAGAAAATGTTGATAATGTGCTGATGTTTTTAGTTGTTGCTAAGCAGTCAAGGACAGTCCAGCTTCTTGTGCTGGCCTGCTAGCAAGAAGGCTGGGGGTGCACGGGAAGCTGGGAGGGGACACAGCCAGGACAGCTGACCCAGGCTGGCCAAAGGGATATTCCCTACCATATGACATCATGCTCAGTATATAAAGTTGGGGTGAAGAAGAAGGAAGGGGAGGGTAGACGTTGGGAGTTATGGTGTCTGCCTTCCCAAGAAACCACTACGCGTGATGCAGCCCTGCTTCCCTGGAGATGGCTGAACCCCTGCCTGCCCATGGGGAGTGGTGAATGAATTCCTGGTTTTGCTCTGCTTGGGTGTGTGGCTTTTTCTTTCCCTGTTAAACTGTCTTTATCTCAAACCATGAGTTTCCTCACTTTTGCTAAACTTTGGGGAGTGAGTGGCTGTGTGGATTTTAGTTGCCAGCTGGGGTTAAATCACAAGCTGACAACAGATTTATCCACACAACTCGATAGCCTCAGTCAAGCCAGAATTAAATCCCATCACTGTGTAAATTCAACATTTTGTGATTTTTCTCTTTTAGTTATTTTTCAGATATTTGTAATAGGCAGCATCTGTATCTCCTCATCTTGGAGTATTTTTCCTAAGGCCTGGAAAATTAATTTAATTAATTAAATTCATTTAATTCATTTAAAACTAATTAATCTGTAATGGCATAAAATATCACTATTTTAAATAGGGTATTATTCCAAAAGAAGGAAATGTTATATCTCAGTGCAATCATGTGTGGAGAGTTTTGTCCTGTGGTGCAAAAAAAACCCACTAAAAAAGCCCCGAAGAAGTTAACTAAGGGCCTGTTCTTACCAAAAACTATCTTCTAGACATTGTGTTTGTAACCATGACTTCTACCTTCTACTACCAAAAGAAGTACTTCAGTCTTATTATTTTAGACTGACTGCTTGCCACACCTCTTTGCTGCCTCCAGAATTGCTGTGTATAGGTTTGTTTGACTATTGTTATATAGGATCATCTTCAAGTGTGGACTTTTATTCTAAGAAAAAAAAAATCTTTCTAGAACTCAGGAATTACTCCATGTTCAAATTTAAAAACTATCTATCTCAATCCAATTGAAAAGCTGCAGCAAAGCAGGGAAATTCCACGTACATATTAAAAAAAAAAAAGTTCTTCATATTGAGGACAGGAACAGGGGCTAGAGAAATTACAGAATTTCTATCAGTGAAGAAATTAAAAACTCAACTGGATAAGGCCCTCAGCAACCTAATCTAACTTTGAAGCTGGACTTAACTTTGAAGCTGGACTGAACTTTGATGTTGGTTCTGCTTTGAGTGGCGGTGGACCAGGTAGTCTGCAAAGGTCATCCCCCCACATAATTACTCTATGCTCCTATGTGCAGAAATCCTATGAAAGTGTGTTTCTCCTCTTTCTTCTTCATCATGTGGTATCTGTGACAGCAGCAGCTGTGGTGACATTAAATGGAAATTAATGAGAAAAAAATATACTGTAGCTCTTATGAGATGGAACTAAACTGAAAAGGTTCATGAAGATGCAAGTTAGAAATAGTCTCAAATCAGATCCTGTAATGACTGCAAGCAAATTCAGGGTCTGATACAGAGCCCACTGAATCCAGTAGTGGTCTCACTACTAAGATGAATATTACCAGAGAGGGGAAAGGAAAGATAAAAATCATATAAAGTAAAATTATTCTGTGATCCCAGTAATAAAAAGTCCCCTTACAGAAAAAATTTTGCCACCAAAATCTGATGCCAACTCCATCTTAAAAGCATTAATAGAAAATCTATCTGCCAAACCGAAATCAAATGGTAATATGTTGGAAATAATAATGGAATCTGATAAGCCTGTGCTGTCACTTCAGAGGAAAGCGTTTAAAGGAGATGTGAACCAAAGATTGTAAACCAAAATGCCTGAAAATGGGATATTTACTTCCAATTAAAATAAACCATCAGTTTTTATTAGAAGCACTACTGACTCAGTTTAGGAACTGAACAAACTTAGTTTAGTCCTCGACTCAGCAGAACTATTTGTTTATTATGCTGGGTGTGTTTAACCCTTTACACTATTAGCGCCCCCCCGCCAAGGAATTTCTAATTGTCTTCTTTCTATCTAAATTCACATCTTCAGCACATGTTGGAATCTCTGTACTGCCTTCTCTTCAGTGTCCCCAGATCAGTGTACTCTGAGAAGTATTAGTGAAGTATTATGCCAGAGAAAGCTCTCGTGGGAACAGCCTCTTAGATAGGCCATTCCTCTCACATGTATTTAAACTCATATTCAGGGAGAATAAATGGATTATTTGAGCCCCCAGAGAGAGGTGGTGGTGCTTTGCTTGGACTCGTAATCATGTTAGTTATGTGCAGGCTATAGAAGCAAAAAGCAGAAATAAAACTACTGAACAGAAAAAAACTTGGGTTTGTGTCCCAGCTCACCACTGTGACTGTCACATATGATCACACTTTGGCACATTTTTCTGCACTCAGGATAAACTTGCTTCCGAATGACACTGCACCTAATTTGTCAGAAAACAAGATATACCAGGCTAACAAAGGTCTCTTAAGA
>NW_010519729.1:3409-4435 GCF_000687285.1 Phaethon lepturus
TCCTGCTGACTTCAGTGAGGTTTAGAGCCAAGACAGAAATAGAGGACTGTGATAGCTTACAGCACCTTCAAAAAGCACAGACTTCAGCGGAGATGCAGATGTTAAACACCCTTTGGTGTTAAATCTTCTCAGAGCCAAAGTCAAAGCTGAAGCAGCTTTCTCATTTCAGTACTCAGAAATGCAACTGGAATTAATTTAGGCCTGGCCTCCATATAGAAGTACAACGTGATTATTCCAGTGAGGGATGTGATTTTTCCTTCTGGCAATGCAGTTCCTCTGTACAACCCTATTGCAGTTACATTGCTATAAATACAAATTATAGCGCTTCTCCTGGTTTCAGCTAGGATGGATAGAGTTATTTTTATTCCTCATAGATGGTATAGTGCTGTGTTTTAGATTTGGGATGAAAAAATGTTGATAACGTACTGATGTTTTCAGTTGTTGCTAAGCAGTCAAGGACTGTCCAGCTTCTCATGCTCTGGCCTGCCAGTGAGAAGGCTGGGGGTGCACGAGAAGCGGAGAGGGGACACAGCCACAGCTGACCCAGGCTGGCCAAAGGGATATTCCCTACCATACGACATCATGCTCAGTATATAAGCTGGGGGAAGAAGGAAGCGGGGAGGGGATGACGTTCAGAGTTATGGCGTTTGCCTTCCCAGGTAACCGTTATGCGTCATGGAGCTCTGCTTCCCTGGAGATGGCTGAACACCTGCCTGCCCATGGGGAGTGGTGAATGAATTCCTGGTTTTGCTTTGCTTGTGTGCACGGCTTTTGCTTTACCTATTAAACTGTCTTTACCTCAACCCACAAGTTCTCACTTTTACACTCTGATTCTCTCCCCCATCCCACCAGGGGGGAGTGAGTGAGCAGCTATGTGGTGCTTCATTGCTAGCTGGAGTTAAACTATGACAGCACTATAATTTATTTCCATTCCCATAAACACATTCTAACCAGTCAACCATTGTCCTTGCTCGTTCAGTTACATTGCTTTAGCTATAATGTCCTGGTTTCAGCCAGGATAGAGTT
>NW_010519730.1:0-3901 GCF_000687285.1 Phaethon lepturus
TTGCTGGCTGGGGCTAAACCACGACAAAAATACTTTCATAACTTTTCCACACAGCAGTTCTCCTCCTCAGAGACTGTCATGGTGCCATTCCTGGACATGAGCACCAAGCTCAAAGGACTTGCTCCTCTGTGGTTGCTTAAATACAGACAGTGAAAACTGCACCCAGATTGGATACCTGACAATTAATGTATAAATTGTGTACACATAAACCCACACGGTCATGTCCTTTATACTGCACGTAGCTGTCTCCCATCACTGAGAGATGTCTGGGTCTGTTATGTACTTATGGAATGAAATAACTGCTCACTTGTGTCAGTGTAAATAAATCTGAGGATCTTGCAATAATGTAGTTCTTAATTGTTCAAAAAAGACAAAACACTACCCTTAGATTTAACAAACTATAAACATTATATATGCCACTGAAGAAACAAGCACCTTCATACTAAAAAATTGAGAGCAAATAGATGCTTTAACTGTGAAAAATTGCCAAGAATTTTACACAACCTTTTATAATTTCTTCAAAAGCCAGGAGGAATATCAATTCATCATTTATAAGGCATCATTCTAATTTGGTGTTTGGGGGAAAAAAAAAAGAAGAAATCTTTGGTGGGTTTTTTTTATTTGTTTGTTTGTTTTTAATTCTTTAAGTAACATTAGCAGGATATTCTGGAAAAAATATTTTAAAGCTTTAGAGGTCTGAGTTCCTCATTTTTCTATATGAGATTTACAGTCCAACTATAAGGAATACTTGACACAAATTTTCCATGACTAAGACATGAAACAGAGTTTTACTTATAGTAGTCCTGCAGCATAAATTTTATTCTCTTGAATGATTAGGCTTTAGTTACTGTAGTTTTGGTCCTATTCAATTCTGTCAGATACAGACATAAAACCAGTATTTACAAGTTTTAAATTATAAGACTGCAGCCCTGTATAACACGTACTCAAACAAAGCATAATAAATTGAAGGTTATGAAAAATGAAAAGCCTAAGAAGTAAAAACCTGGAACATTAGAAATAGTTTTTAATTTTAGGTCTGAATCCTTTATCAGCACAATTCTAGATTTACCTTGCTTTAGGTCCACATTTAAAATTGTACAGTACCCACATTTTCACCTTGTTCTACATGCTTTCTCTGCTAGTGAAAGACTGATGATTTGTGCAAAATAAGATCAAAACACTGTTTGTCAGTGGCACAATGAGAAGTTTCTGAAGCATGTTTCTGCAGGAAAATGCCACCAAGACCACCAGGAAGAAACACTTGGAGAACATTTTGCAGAAAGCAAGTGCTCCCTCCCTGCCTCTGCAGCCAGCAGGTTTGTCCATGGTCGAATAGACATGCAGCAGGATGCTCTGGAGGACCCACAGAGGGGAAATGGACCCCATGTGCTCCTCAGACAGCTGGCCGAGGTTCAAGGCTACTTGGGAAGGGATAGTCATTTGTGGGCTGAGAGGCAGAATTTGCTGGAAGTGGGTCATCTCGGGTCAGTTAAAGTTTTAGCCCGGTTTTGACCTGAAGGTCCCAGGGGAGCTGAGAAGCAGAGCTGTGAGCCAAGCCTTAATTCACTGTAGGAAAGGCAAACAGAGACCTAGTCCTAATTAGTAAATGGGAACCCCTTTTAATGACCTGCCCATATGCTGCTGCATAGATCATCTATTATTAAGTAAATATGCTCTCTGGGATTTGAGCTCAAAAATAACACCAGCTAGCTATTTACTAGTGAAGTCATACAGTCAAAATTTACAGAAGTTGGGTCATATAAGGTAAAAGCCATGATCAATTTGTTGTTTAGGCAGTAGTGAAGTGAAATGGAGTGTTATTTTTTCCTGTACTTGGAGGGGATGTGCTCAGAGGATTCATCTGGAGTAACATAGCTGTTACAGGGTAAGAATATTGGGAAAAAAAGCACCATCTACTTCTGAAAAGCAAGTTATAGCTTTTTTGATCTTCACCAGCATTGCAGCGGTTATCTGACCACTAACACCGTTCCAGCTTTGCTGTCCAAGGATATATGGCATCATATTACAGGCACAGCTTACTGCACAGGATTTAAAAGAGTGTGACCAGAGTCATAATTCCTTGCAAAGGGATCATCTGCAAAGCAGAGCCTCAGTTCCCCACTCAGAGCCACTTCAGGACAACTGCAAACTCAGTCACGTGCTCAGGGGTAATCTGAAGGTAATCACTTGAATGCAACTCAGACTTTTAAACTGTGCATATGATGTCATGACTTAAACCTAATTTACTACCAGATGATGGAAGAGTGAACTGAGGTCAAACACAGGCCTTCAATTTCATCAGAAATCTTATGAAGCCAACAGCATTTCTCTTTCATTGGGACTCTTCCAAATGAACCAGTACCAGAAGCTGTTGAAGATATGTGAGCAGCATGTTGTGGTTGTGGCTGCATTTGAATTCAGACATCCTTCACCCTACAGCTTGCAAGCCATACCTGAGCCTTGTGAACAGTCCCAGTTCCTTGCAGAGTTTCTTCATCTTGCTACGGAAAGCCACATACACCAAATACAGACCCAGAATTTCAGGTCAAACAAAACCCCCAGCCAGCAACTAAGCACCACACAGCCTCACACTAACACCCCCCACTGTGGGATGTGGGAGGGAATTGTAAAAGTGAGGAAACTCGTGGGTTGAGATAAAGAGAGTTTAATAGGTAAATCAAAAGCCGTGTGCACAAGCAAAGCCAAAGAAGGAATTAAATCACTACTTCCCATGGGCAGGCAGGTGTTCAACCATCTCCAGGTAAGCAGGACTCCATGATGCATTACAGTTACCTGGGAAGACAAACGCCATAACCCTGAATGTCCCCCCCTTCCTTCTTCTTCCTCCAGCTGAGCATGACGTCATATAATACAGGACATCGCTTTGGTCAGTTGGGATCAGTTGTTCCAGCTGTGTCCCTTCCCAAGTTCTTGTGTACCCACAGCCCACTTGCTGTTGGGGTGGTGCAAGAGGCAGAAAAGGCTTTGACTCTGCATAAGCACTGCTCAGCAGCAACTAAAACATCCCTGTGTTATCAGCACTGTTTTAAGAACAAATCCAAAGCATAGCCCCATATTAGATAATATGAAGAAAATTCACTCTATCCCAGCCAAAACCAGCACAAAAACCTAAGCAGCATCTTAGGGAGTCACTGTCAGCAGAGCAGGTGCTCCTGCATACATCGTATGTGGACCTCCTTTGGTCAGCAAGTTCAGCCACAGGACTGCATATGAAGTCAAACATCGCCTATACTCTAGCTGTTGTATAGTAGTCATCTAGACCAAGAAAAAGCTCGAAGGCTGGTCAGGCAAGGCTGTGATTTTTAAAAGGCTGGATAATGAGTCTTGGTGACAAATTGGGGAGAGAAGAGAGCTGGCATTGGCCCTGCTGTTGCTTGTCTTGGAACAGAGATGGGCACTGGGGACAGAGAGCGAGCCACTGGTTGAGAAATCCCAGATGCCCAGTGGTTGATCTCACCCTCCCCAAGCCAGACTGGCTGTCTGGAGTGGAGGCTGGCAGCAGGGTGGGAGAGAGAGGGCTATTCCAGTGGCAGAAGTGTCCATCTCTCCACCACTGGCAAGAGCAGCAAATCTAGGTGGTGGTGCAGATCCTCTGCAGCTCAACGATCCTGTCTAAACTTGGTCTCTTTTACTGACTGTCCTGTAGCAGGATCAGTCTCCCTCTTCCCTTCCCACTCATTGGACCTACTGGGAGTGGTAAAGGAAAGAGGGAGCTATCGTCCTTTGCATGGCCAGGTTTTGATAGTGGGGGCACTACAGGGATGGTTTCTGTGAGAAGCTTCTAGAAGTTTCCCTCATGTCCAATAGAGCCAATGCCAGCCAGCTCCAAGATGGACCAGCTGCTGGCCAAGGCTCAGCCCATCAGCAATAGTGGTAGGCA
>NW_010519730.1:4169-4965 GCF_000687285.1 Phaethon lepturus
CCCTGCAGCCCGGGCAGGACCCCACGTCAGAGCAGGTGGATGCCTGAAGGAGGCCATGACCCTGTGGGAAGCCCATGCTGGAGCAGACTCCTGGCAGGGCCTGTGGCCCTGTGGGGAGAGGAGTCCAGGCTGGAGCAGCTTTGCTGGCAGGACTTGTGACCCCATGGGGGACCCAGGCTGGAGCAGTTCATGAAGAACTGCAGCCTGAGGGAAGGACCCACGCTGGAGAAGTTCATGGAGAACTGTCTCCTGTGGGAGGGATCCCAGGCTGGAGCAGGGGAAGAGTGTGAGGAGTCCTCCCCTTGAAGAGGAAGGAGCAGCAGAGACATGTGATGAACTGACCACAACCCCCATTTCTCGTCCCTCTGCACTGCTTGGGAAGAGGACTTAGAGAATTCAGGAGTGAACTTGAGCCTGGGAAGAAGGGAGGGGTGGGGGGAAGGTGTTTTAAGATTTAGTTTTTGTTCCTCATTATCCTACTCTGATTTTGATGGGTAATAAATTAAACTAATTTTCCCAAGTCAAGTCTGTTTTGCTGGTGGCAGTAATTGCTGAATGATCTCTCCCTGTCCTTACCTCATCCCACAAGCCTTTAATTATATTTTCTCTCCCCAGTCCAGCTGAGGAGGGGAGTGATAAAGCAGTTTTGGTGGGCACCTGGTGTCCAGCCATGGTCAATCCATCACACACCCTTTCTCCTGCCCCGGAAGAGCTCCTAAATCCTTCCCACCCACAATCTTCTCACTGACCTTTCCCAATCCTCAACACAATCACCATGCCCCCACATCCCTCTTTC
>NW_010519730.1:4996-17500 GCF_000687285.1 Phaethon lepturus
AGAGCTTTTCTCCCTCCTTCTCCCGGAACACACCAACTTGTGATCTTTGAAGAATATGTATTGATGTGTTATTGGAAGACCAAAATTCATATTTTGATGGCCCATGAAAATTCATGTGTAATTTAGAAATATACCAATCAGCTTTAAACAGAGTTGAAAGTAGGAATATTAATGGTTTTGTGACAGGGTAAAGCTCTTCTTGTGTAAAGCTAGTTCTGCTTTGCAGGTCTATACTGCAGCAAAAGCAGAACTTCTGTGCAATTTCTCAACCAGCAGTTGCAACTTTTCCTTTTGCAGTAGTTCTGATAAGTGGTCAGTTCCTACCCCAAAGGGAAATATCCCTCCAAAACAATGGCATAGTAACACAATGCTGATGACAGAGCAATATCCCTACTGCTAACAAAACACCTTCTTTACTCAGGTCAGTCATGTTCTTATGTCTGAAGGAATGGAAAATGAAAAATACTCACACGTGATGGACACTAGCAAAATGTGGGTGTCTTTGTCTGGTAAGACATAGAATATGAGGAGCATCACTACTTTCTAGGTTAGAGGACAGAGTTCCTGAAACTTTAGTAAATACCTAGGCCAACTTTGACAGCTGAAAGTGGAGCCTCTGCATTAAATCACTCATTAAAATTATGTGTGATGTTACTGTCTGGCCCATTAACATACAGGGATCAAAGAAGAGGAAGAAACAGCAGCTTTAACAAAGTTCAGAGGAGCAAGAGAGCTGTGTGAGGGCAAGTATCTGAACAAATTTCTATCTGTGGAAAGCGTTAGCAGCCAAAGAGGATGAGGACAAGCAGAAAGTGCTGGTGGCAGAAGCATCTCAGATGAGAACCCATGTACCATGGGCTGAATTCAAGACTCTTCAGTCCTCCTCAACCCCCTGCTGCTGCTGCTGCCAGTAATGAGTGCTGTGACCTGCAGGTCCGCTGATCACACAGGTGCTCAGCAATAGCACCGAACAGCCAATAGCTTAAAATAATTTTCCCATCTTTACTAAAAACTTTCCTCATCTGATAGGTTCCCACACCATCAGGAGGGAGACAGCTACTGTTAGAAACCTCTGCAGCATCCTGGCAGGTCAAGCAAGCAGCCTAGCCACTGTCAGGAAAATAAGGTTGTTTCCTTAATAGCAACTGATGCAAAGAAGATTCCTGTGCTTGCTGTATTTTTTCATGACTAAGATGTAGAAGGAAGGCTGGGAAGGGAAAAGATTGTCGGAGTGTATTTCACCACAGCCTGTTGCTGCTGTCTTCCTGGTAACAGTCCGGCTCAAGTCACAGAAGGAGGGAGGTTTCTATCAACATCTGATGTACAGATGTTTATTTTACCTTGTACTCAGTGGGGAATGAATTATTCACTTTGACTCAATGGTTTTGTTTTTTTTTTTTTCATTGAAGTGCTGTGTATTTCTTTTCTTTGCCAAAGACCAAAATCTCTTTTTAAGAGATCTTATGGAACAGTTTGTGCCCTGCTTTGGCATTGTGAGCTGTTAAAAAAAGAGAGAGGGTGCAATTTAGTACTTCACAGAACAAACTACACAATGTATAAATGCTGTCACTACATTGGCTCTCAGCCCAAAGCAATAAGAATGAAGTCTTAAAGTTCCTATTTAATTATGCCAGAAAGCTGAGTGTACTTCATAAAAGCCCCAATTCTGTAGTTCATCGTACAGAAAACAGGACACAGAGTCCACTCACAACTGTAACAGGATTATCCACCCATTCATCCCACGTCTAGTTCCTGAGTCCAGCTGACAGTGGCAGAAAATAGATACAACTTTATATTACATTATGTTTTTACTACTCAGGAGGGCTTGAAACTATGCCTTTGGGCCTGTTGAAATTTCCTACTCCTTCTGCAGCCTGTACTGAATGCTAGTCCCAACTCTTCTCAAAAGCCTCTTCATTCGAAGGTTACGCCACACAGCTGTGAGGGATCATTGTTTTCAAACTTTATTTCCATTATTTTTTAAAGGTGGTCCCTGATGCCCTCACAAAGGGAGATAAAGGTTATAAAGAAATAACATGCCAAGAAATTGAAAAGCTCTTACTTCTCCTCACAGTCTAATCAGTCTAGAAAATATGTTGCACATTTATTAAATACCAGGTTTTACTCAGGGGAAATCTATGGGAAAAACAAGGGGAAAGATGCTCTTCTGCCATTCTGCTTCTCCCAATAAATCAACATTAGCATTTATAAAAAGAGAAGAGCTATTAACCACATGCTAATAATTCTGCCTTCATTTGGCATGGAAATTAGTCTCATGCATAGGAAGATTTTCACCCCTTTTCATACAGATTGCTCATATTCACCAGTGGGAACTAAAATCTGTCAAACTTTCCCTGGAGAAATGTCTTTAAGCTGAAAGGCAGCAACCACTGTGGGTTCAGTCTGCTTCACCACAGCATTCCTACATTGTCCCCTTGCAGAGCACCCAACTCTCTAGCATGTATGGCATTAACCCACTCCAAACTGTGGAGCTGCTTTTTATCTTCTATTCTTCTGCAGGCCAGGAAGATAATCCCATGGGGGTGTTATGGTAGGATGCCTACAGTGTGTTAATGTTCTGAACCCAAAGGTAAGCTCAGCACAGGTTGTGCTGCTCTTCTACCTGTGTGAAGAGGTTTGCTGGAAAAGGACAGCTGTTCTCTACAGCCCACTCTTTAGACCTGTTAACTACCTCAGAAACCTATCTTTGTTTTTTAAGTAGTTCATGAAACAAAAATTATCATGAAATAATAACATGAAATAATAACTGTGCCTAACAGTTTCACAAACACGTGTCAAAAATGACCATAAAGTGACAAGATTGAACACAACGTGCAGTCTTATTCTGGTTAACTACTTGTGGAACAGCCGCTGAAATGAAGTGTGAAATACAGAGCTAACAATAGCTCTAGATTTAACCATACCACATTGGCAATAACACTGTACTTAGCTTGTTAACAAAACTCAAATTACAGATGGATTAACTTAAAACGCCGAGATCAGGTCATCCCACAGCAGCACTGCATCAGCAGCAGGTACTGGTCATTGAATTGCTTCTTTTTGCAAGGCCAGGAGTATGTTTTTTAGCAGCTTGGCTCTGTTACAGGACTTAAATAATAGAGTAAATTAGCTCATGTGTGGCATGCACTCTACATTTAATACCAGTGAAATTGCTACTAATATGCAGACCAAACCTTTCACAGCCAGAGGCTACTGACTATGGTTTGTTTATCTGTATGTTTTTCATATGAAATTTTCATATGGAATGTTTCAGTGCTGCTGTGCTGATACCCTAAAAACTGATGTTAAATATCCTAGCTGTATCACCTCCATCACCATACAGTTTGCATGCACATACAAAGGAAGAAAATAAGGGGTTACTGTTGTCATCAGCCGTTGTCATCAGCGTCCACGTACTAGAAGAGAACCTGATTCAGACTGACGCAGTGGTAACTTCTGAGCTTGTGACTAAGTCTCCCTGTGCAAAGCAGCATTGTACTTCACCCAAAAATGCAACTGAAATACCAGCAGTAAAACAGCCTTGCTCTTTGTGCAGCCCCCTCACTTCCAGCTGGAGCACATGCTGTTTTCTCTGGTAGCTCTTCACCCACACAGCGGAATATTGCTGGGGAAGGCCAGAAGAAATGAGATGCCCCCATAGCACTTTCATCCTTGCAGCATGAATTGATTGTATTGATTTTAAGTGCTTAAAGATACAAGGTTTTTAACTGCATCCAAGTTGTTAATTTAGTTTAGTTCATCTACTCAATTTTCCATTTGCTTTGATTCTACAGCCTGCAGCCTAGCAGTTAAATGCCCATTCTTCTTTCAGTGTATTTCAGTAGCTTGTTTGTATTTTTAAGTGTAAACAAATGTGCTCAGTGCAGTAGCTGGAGGGGTTTTTTTTTTGTTTTTCTATCATCCAGGCTTTCATAAAGGGCAGGGCCTCTAGCGTAACAAGTGTTCTCATTTTCCATAGATTTGCAGTAATAGAGATTTTATAAATCACAGAGGGTAATACCAACTGCAACTTCCCCACCTGTCACACAGGACACTGGCTAGGGAGTAACTTCTTAATTTGTTAACAGTGAAATATCATTTCTGCAAACCCAATCTGCCAACTGATATTTCAGAAAAGGTATAATTTGAAGACTAGCTGTTTGCTCTGCTTAGAAATACTTTAAAACCTGACCATTTTGTAATTCCTGGCAAAAGAGTCTCTAAGAATGTTGTGTTTGAGATAAAGATGGCAGACCTACGATTCAAATCCAAGCACATTTCTTCATTCTCCTTTTCTCTCCCATACAGAGCATCTTTTCTTCTTTTTTTGTATTTTAAGCCAAATAATTTACTTCTTTTAATGTCAGGAGAATATTCAATTGTTTTCAATGAAACAGGTCACTGTGTTCCATCATGCCAGTCTGCAACCAAACATTTACAAGCTCAAAGTCATCGGCGGGAAAAGACATGATACATAATAGAACTGTAAAAATACAATTCTCCGTTGCTGTAGTGACAAGCCAAACAGAAATGAGGCACTGAGAAACACTGGCAGACTGACATTTCTGTCCAAAGTACACAGGAGGTTACTTGGCAGCTACCTTATCACTGGGGCGCGCTGCGTGAGATGGGAGCCTGAGCAGCCGCTGCTCAGAGGCCACGCCACAGACGGGTCACTGCAGCCAACAGCCTCAGTGCCTTACAGTCCATCAGCGCTGCCAACAGCTGCGGGCAGGTAGGGCAAGGAAACCTGTGCACGATCAAGAATTGGTTTGGATTCTGGCATGCAACAATGAGCAAGCTGAGATGGAGTCCTGCAGCGGTTTGCCTTGCACTGGAAATGGTTCATCTGGTGTAAATATCTCCGGGAAATCAAGTTCCCCTGTTTTAGGGTTTTTTTTTCTTTTCTTTTTTTTAACAATGTAATTATCGGTGATGTCATTTTGCCCAGTTTGAAATAAATCTACCTTATGTTGAAGACAGCATTTAAGCCAAATTCTCCTTGTATGCCTTCCTACCCAACTGATCATCAGAGAATTTGCAGTGAGCTCCTGACAGTGATGTTTTTTTTTTAATTAGTCATGTGATCTGTTATAATTTTGCCCAGTAAAGTCACACTGAAATTAAATTTTGTCATTTTACTGCAAGCAAATTATTTCAATTTGAGTTTATTTTTACTTTATACTTATTTCTGTGCCTTTAGAAGATTCGTCCTGGCATGCTTGCCTTACTCTGGCACAGATGTCATAAAGCTAGTAAGAATAACTGGGTTTCAGTTACACCTGACATTAACTTACAGAAAATTTAATTTAAACAAAAAAAAGATATGTAAATCAACCTGGCTCAAAAAAATAAAACTAGAGGAAGCTAGAAAATTTCAGGTAGTGAGAATATGCTGGACAAGAAGGTTTTGTTTGTTAAATCTTTGTCTCTGACTTAGTGAACATAAAAAGTTCTGAACTCATGCTAACAAAGTTCTCCCATGCAGCAAAAAAAGACCCTAATTAAGACACTTCAGGTTTTCACAGGTCTTCATATTCCCACATGTGCTATTTAATTTTTCAAAAGCGTGAGAAGCTGCTTCTGTGATCAGGATTTGAGGAGAAAAATGCACACTGTGGTATATTTTGTCCAATTAATGTGAAAAAAAATGCACATAAAATGTAACGGTATTGGGGAAGTAGGCACATATGAACTTTTATGAAATTACATAATAAAAATCTCAAAGTTGCTCATTCTTCTTTTCCCCCATCTCTGTAATATTGCTGTTCTAATGTTTCATGATCAACTGCTATTTAAAAAAAGTAAGGCAACAGATCTTCCTACTATTGCAGTTGTTGAACTGTCTGTTTCTAAGCAGTAATACAGAAAAGCACTAGCAAAAATAAAATCTAAAAAATTTAAAACCTCATAAATTTCAAGACGATCTTCTGAGTAATGGAGACTGTTTAGTGTCTGGTAATCCTTTCCAAAAATTATTTCCACATTTAACAAATTGTTAAAATTCAGGCCAGGCACCTTTAAAAGCATACTTTATCTATCAGACGTCTTAAAAAAATTATGGGGTGATAGAAAGGACCTATAAAAACAAATAGGAAAAATTCTAGCGTTCTGGTCTCCCAGCTCAGAGGAGGTTATGGTGCCAAGCAGACCCATCGAAGTGAATGGACTGGAGTACTGAATGGCATTCACATCAGCTTCAGAGAAAAAGGAAAAAACCAAACCTTGGAGTGGCATGCCATTGATCTGGTGGCAGAACACGTAGCATGGAGAAAAAACATCCACCTGCATCCTGTGGGTGCGTGCAGCTGGTCAGGGGCTAATGGAATGCATTTCAACAGCCAGCATGTGCTGGTGGTTTTTCTGCTTGCCGTTTTGTTGGGCCATGGCCTCACCTAGTTGCCTTCACATTCTTTCACTTGTGGGCAGACGTAGTGCGTTTCAACCACTTCAGCCATTTGCATCCTCACTTGATGCATGACTATGTCTTCCCCAGAGCATCACTTGCCACACACGCATGATCAAAAGACATTAGAGAGGTTTTCTCCCTTGGAGGCCCAAGTATGCTCATTATATTTATGATTGAAACAAACTATCCAAACTATCCCCAACAATGATCTAATTAAAAGACAGTCCTATTCAGTAGAGAATTAAAAGTAGCTGTCCCAAAGTCCTATAAATTCAACAGACCATTGCTGTTTTAAAGTATTTCCTTCAGTACTCAGTTGAATAGGAAAGTCAGAACTGGGTTCTAAATAGTTTTTCAAGACCAAGAAACCCATCTCTTCTAAGTAAGAGTATAAAAAATGCCCAAAGGTCAAAACACAGCTTTCCTTTATATGTCAGATGCACTGTAATTTTTGTTTGTATGAGAGAAAAGGAAATAGAGATTATTAAATCGCTGACAGTCCCTAGCATATACAACTGCACTGTGGTTCTTTCGTAGGCAATATCAGAGATTAAATGGACTCTACCAGCAAACTTATTAGGAAGTGACCTGATTCTCCTTTAAGTAGCAAATCTGGTTGTAATGGAGTAACTCTAACTTAATTGAAAGAAATTTTTTTCAATTACCTGGTTTGTCTTTCATTCATATTGCTTAAACATCCCTCCCATGTTTTGCTTTCAATTGCTCATTTCGGTTCTGTTCCCTTGAAACCTTGGTTCCAGTAACAAATCACCTAATGCACAGTTAGTAAAGCCTGTGATAAAAGCACAGTATTAAGCACTATACAGTGGCGTGAAATAGCTCAGAGCAGTAAAAGGTCCATCCAGTCTCATTTTTAAGCATTGTTAAGCTATTGTGACCATTTTCAGAAGTAGCTGTATTGAAAAAATTAATGAGTTTTCCACTTAAAACTTGCCTCTGCCTTAATGTGCAGGCAGCCTTGCAGGTCCCATGTGTATATTTCACATATAAACATGCCCCTTCACCACACACTCTAAATTAAGAAGATGACATAAACACTCAGAGTTTTTCATTGTCCTTACTTGGTCTGTATAGTCTAAAGGAATAAAAAAATTTCCTTGTCCAAAGTTGCGTGAATGTATCATAGACAATGCTGCCTTCCAATGAATTATTTTCTGCTTGAGAAAAATTGTCCCCCTTGATTTGCAGATTCTTCCCAACATCTGCTTTTAGTATAAAAACCTGCAGGCTTATTTGCCCCTTTCTTTCCTCACATTAAAATATTTTATTTTCTCATACTATCAGATGTTGAATCAAAGGGTCCGGCAAGTTGTCTTACAGATGTATTGTGTACACCTTCCAGTGCATTTTTCCACTGAACACATTTGCTGGTAAACACCAAAAAGCCAGTAGGTGCTCCTTTTCTGTGTTCTGTGCAAAGCACTGGGAGTGGGAGAGTTTGTACTGCTGCACTCCACATGGATATAAACTCCCCTTTACAGTGTTTACCATTAGTGACATCCTGCATTCCTGAAAGCAAGAATGAAAATGACAGATTTCTCCCTCATACAATATACTCAATGAGTTTTTGAATGCTGCGTACATGAATCATCAAAAGAAGAGAAGGAACTACTCAAGTGAAGCCCTTTTCAACCTAACACGGGCATACGGAGTTGCACCTTGTCAACTGAAGTTCTTAGGAAACCTACCTATTTAGGAAAGTGCAGCATAACAGCCTCTTCAGCCCATTTTGGAAGACAGAGCATGACTATGCCCACTTCCATGATGACAAGCCACTTACAGAGTTATTTCAGAGAATCTCTGAGATCATGGTATCTGATCCATGGAGGGTTGTTTGCAAGGCTATTCTCAATATTCTGGGTGATTTAATATGCCCTTACTGTAACAGGACTGAACTTCATTTGCAAGGCCAAGGCCATCATGTCATGCAAAGCAGAACTCAGGAGCAGAGGAACACAGTATGCACCAAGATGAACATGTGTGCTTGATACCCATAAATATTGATAGCACTCTCTTCACAGTGCTGTAGTAGTAGTCCTCATCTTTCAATTTAACTTGAAAACTAAAGGTGGTATAAAATTCAACACCCATGTATCCAAGAATACACAGGAAGTCTAAGAGCATGAGGAACTCAGATCAGGTGTTTCTTGAGTGTTGGTCCAATGCCTTAAGCATAAATCCATCATCTGTTCAATACATCCATTGCGTTACAGGCAGTAAAAACCAGATATTTTTACTCCTTGTAGAAATAATTCTATACTGACAAATAGTCTTTTTGTCTATTGATGTCCCTTTTTAAGCAAGAACTTCTGAAAGAATAAAGAAAGAAAAAATCTTACTAACTTGGAAATTTCTTTTCTTATTTCACTTGCATGTTTGAAGGAGACTGTCCTGTGAATAATGGGAAACCAGTATGGCCACTCCAACTGAAGGAAAAGTCTATTTGTTCTTCTACCTACTGCCCTTTTTCTGCCTTACATCTTGACTGTGGTAGTTGCTGTCACAACTTTCAATTTTTCAAAGTATTCTTATGCACCCATGCACCAGAGGTTTCTATCATTCTCCTAGACAAATTCCCAGAAACGTCAATGGTATTTTAATTTAAAGAAAGGAGAACAGAGAAGTATTAATACCTACAAGCAGGAACTAACCAAATGAAACAGATTGTTTCGTAAAACTCCAAGAATAGAAGGGGTTAACAAATTTTGTTTTCACTGGCCATCAAGACTAGAGCACAGTAAAGTTCTGGCAGATACTCTGTCAAAGTGGGGCAGGCTTTCGCAGCCTGACTACTTTATTCCTCTGTGTGTTACTAATTAGTAGCTGCCTAAAATCAATATTAATAGAACAGTGCCCAAGCATTAAGACATTTAGAGGTTGCTGCACATTTTCAGCCAAAAGCTGATTCCAGCTGATTTCCACACTACAGCTGCTCAAGAGTATTTTTAAGTCACCATTGCCCCTAGAGATAGCCATTTTCTGTTGTTATTTTGAATACACATGGTGATCTCAGCTCTTGGCTCAAAGATTTCTGCGTTCTTTTGTAAGATCTTACACAAAGGCTTTTGTGCTTTATAACAGATGCCCAAGGGACTTTGTCATTGTCTCAGGAGGCTGGGCTAGAGAAAGCCAGATGCCTGCAGAAAGACCTGAAGTCCTGGTGATAAGTGTGGAAGCTGTGTCCCTGCTCTTCTGGGAGACCCTGAGGAGTGTCTCCCTGCGAGCCACTGGCTGGGTAGTGAGTTCACACACAGGATGTCTCCAGCACCAAGAACAAGTCAAGCAGGTTCCCCACCAAGGGCTGCTTTCATGCATGCCCTTTACGCACCAGTGATGCCACATACTAGCAAATAGAGCAAGTCTTCCAAATAAGTAGTAATCTGGACAAGCTAGGTCTCTGATTCTCCCCATTCTAACAAAGGAGAAACTATTTATCTGCTTTGGAAAAACACACCATAGACCAGGTAGATGGATGCTGGCTAGACAGAGAAAAGAAGGGTCAGGTACTGCCAGGCCTTGGACCATAATGTCTTCTGGTACAGCTAAAAGGGAGAGTTCCTCTGGAGATGATTCAATATCACGTTACTAGTCTTATCATAGAGTTGTCTCTTGTATCTAAGTGACATTTACTGAGCTCCTTCCAGTAAAATGGTCTAAGGCAACAGAATATTTATCTTCAAGATGGCAGACAAAAGACAGTCATAACCAGTTTTGAGAAATACCAGATAGTGACAGGGCACTCATACCATTTCTTCCTCCTCACAGCACCTCATGGCTTACATTAGGTTGCAAATCTGATCTCACAGTGAGTTTTTACCTACAGCTCCAGTTTTCCCAGAATAAGGTTGGATCTGCTCTTTCAAGATTTGTTCACATGAGTAATACCAGTGTTGCCAGCAGGACCATTAATACAGATGAGCATTATTCACAGATACAGGGTGTGCTGGAGTAGGTCCTTACATGGCAATACCATGGAAACTCCAGTCTGGATTTGCCCAGATAAACAGACTAAGGAATCAATATCTAGACAGCTGGCAGGAAAATAAGAAACAAAATTAAAAACCCCCAAAATTACCACTCTGTACTACGGAGTGCTGGTAGGATGTTCTATACCTGCTATTTCATAACCCACCTTCACCACCTCACAGATATCTGGCACCCTTCTCAAACCAAATACATACTGAATCCATACTGAACAGTTAGGTCAAAAAAGCCAGTCATCACTGGTCAACTGTGCCTATGTGTAGGTACAGTTTCTACAAGTCCTAATGAAAAATTAGCACCATGGTCACCACTGGTTAACTTGACATAACAGCTTGTCTCTCTTCTAACACTGAAGAAAGCCTCATTTTATATTGCATTTTTTGAAATAGTGAGAAAATGGAATCCATTCACTGTCACCACAGGGTAGAGATAAATCACTGATTACAATGTCATCTTATCACTACATCCAATACTGGAGAAGAACATTTGTTTGGTCAACCACGTGAAATGATCAGCCATGCCATGGTATCATGGTGCAATCTGATAATCATTATGCAATTTTATTCAGTAATCATGAGTCAGGTCATGACTTAGAAACTGAGGAGAAAAATGCTTTAAAATACTTTCAGTTAAATGCAATTCCAGCTCAAGGCAAGAAGGTTCAAGTTTTTTCCAGTTTCCATAAGGAATGATTCTCACAGTAGGAAAGGCAAACATTTGTATCTTGCCAGAATTAACATCACCTGGTTGTTATCAGTAAAATTCAAAGTTAAGCATGTGTGCTGTTTTCTGCTACCGGGCTTTCAAGCCAGCTGCAGGATCAGGAAGTCTGCACTGCAGTGTGTCATATTTGGACATTTTCCCAAGCAACAAGAAAGGCCAGAAAAGACATCTCTCAGGCCATGCCTAGTGGGGGGAATACAAATACATCCTTCAAGCACAAGATTAGCCGCGATCCGAACAGCAGGGAAGGGCAAAGAAGCAGTATGGTCTGCATCAGCATTGGGAAGAAACTGAACTCACTCTCTTTCCTGAGAAGACCTCTTCTCATCTGACTCCTGAATTCTGGTATCACATTTACCCAAATCACCTGTGTGAAAGAGGAAGAAGGATAACAAATAAGCGCTCCTCAGCTGGGTTTCAAATCACCTAACAGCCATGCACTAAGAACACACATCAACCGGATGCAGCCGAGGCCAGAGAGGAAGTAGCTGGAACTAAATTCTTCTCGTGCCTTGAGCTTTGGGTCTGGCTCCCAAATGCTGTGGGCAACACACAGAGACGCAAAACTGTGCTGCAAAATGCAGCACGTTATGAGATATTCCAAGCGCCTGTGCTGTACTTTTCTGCCGCAGTGCAAAGCCTCACAGAACTACGGCATGTTCTGGATTGAGACACTGCCGTCTTTGACCTAATAAGGAGAAATATCACCCTGAATCCAGAGGTTTGAATGTCATCCTCAAAGCAGCACAGCCCACAACACAGATTAGGGTAATATGTTAAATCACAAAATCCAGACTTTTTCCATCCAAATGTTTTCACTGAGGTATTTTTTCTGATTTGTGGGGTGGGGTGGACAGGCTTACAGGGGGAAGACCTACTTCAATATGCAGGTATCTTACTGCACCAGCTAGACAATAGGGAGTAAGAGAGAAATGTCCAGCAAATATACAGGGTGAAAGAGGCACAGCTCAAATCCATCCTGGCTGTAATCTGCAGTGACAGCTTTCTATTATAGATTTACAATAAATCATCATTGTTACTAATGTACTAGTACATTTATACCTCCAGGTTTTTAACATTCCTTGTAGCAGTATAGATACATAAAAAAAAAAAAAAGAAAGAAGAGAAGTATTCCAGGGACATGCTGGGGCAGTTTGTCTAGTCAATACAGCTACAGTAATTTACATTTAGGAAGATTTATTTGTTTATGTCTACACTGTAATATAATCTACCAGCTTTTTTATCACAGGTATTGCATTTCAATTTAAACTTGAACACTGACATTTTTATGTTTTAGCAAATTTCTAAAAAACTGACAGTTCAACGCATAGGGTTCAGATGAAAGTATTCCACACAAATTAAAAAAA
>NW_010519730.1:17531-26264 GCF_000687285.1 Phaethon lepturus
AGGAATGTGTCATGCATTGCAACGTCATTTTAAATAAACAAATCAGTGGTGTTCTGTTTGTAACCTCAGCATGAAAGGTAGTTGATGTAGAATAATAAATCAATGTCTCCTGAATTTTCTGAAAGTTTAACTGATGCTCTCAATGGTGATCATTAACATTGTTTTAATGGGAGGGATAACATAACATAACATAACAGTTTGCCTCAATTAGTTGTAAACCAAGATAATGGAGCATTATCACTAGGCCTAGACCCTAAAATAACTTTGAGAATGGAATAATGTGTTCAGTTAAGCAGAAGCTACATTGAAATTAATATTTCATAGCACTGATAGAAACAGGTGTGCATAACCTTCCATAAATAATTTGTCAAATATAATTTATGTGGTGGCCTTAAGCTAAAGTACAACAGCCACTAGTGGCATGTTTGATTCTTTAGAAAGTGCTTGTTCCACGTGAAAGATGACTTTTCTTCTTTGTTGGCTTTGGCATTTACTTAATAAATCTTCCTTTCAAAATCCATCAAGTACAGCACCTGCAGGAAATAAATTCAGTTCCTAGAAGAAGAACAGTACTAGTCTTGTATTGCGTATCCACATTCACATGCAAGTATTACAATGTTACACAGGTGATCAAACCATTTGACAGTGAAGCATGGAAAAAGTACTTCCATCAAGTTCTGAATGCCTACAAACTGGAAGATCCCAGCAATAACTTTGTTGGACCAATTCACTAGCAGAAGAGGAAAAACCTTTCTTACTCTGACCTATGATATGTGACTGAGCCAAAGAAGGAAGATGCAATTTCTTAATAGATAGAAGTTACCAGAAAATTTAAAGGCAAAAGAGAATCCATTTATTCCTGAAAACAAAAAAACCCCAAACAAATGAAAAAGATCCACATCATGACTCTCAGATGTCATTTGTTTCTTTACGAATGAAACTCAACATGAATAATCAGTTCAGAGAGAGGAAAATACATAGGTGTATATAGACTTATATAGACATTTGTATATATTTATGCACACGATGGTTGCATGGTTGCATCCAGAGGGTAGTAGACAACAGTTCAATGTCCACATGGAGATTGGTGATGTGTGGTGACCCTCAGGGGTCCATGCTGGGAAAAGTACTCTTTAATATCTTCATCAGTGACATAGCCAGCAGGAACGAGTGCACCCTCAGCAAGTTTGCAGACGACACCAAGCTGAGTGGTGTGGTTGACACACCTGAGGGACAGGATACCATCCAGAGGGACCCAGAAATGGGCCCATTTGAATGAGGTTCAACAAGATCAAGTGCAAGGTCCTGCATCTGGGTCGAGGCAACCCCCAGTATCAATACAGGCTGGGAGATGTAGGGATTGAGAGGAGCCCTGCCAAGAAGGACTTGGGGGTGCTGATGGATGAAAAGCTGGACATGAGCCGGCCATATGTGCCCACAGCCCAGAAGGACAACCATATCCTTGGCTGCACCCAAAGAACCATGGCCAGCAGGTTGCGGGAGGGGTTTCTTCCCCTCTACTCTGCTCTGGTGAGACCCCACCTGGAGTCCTGCATCCAGCTCTGGAGCCCTCAGCACCGGAAAGACATGGACCTGTTGGATAGGGTCCAGAGGAGGGCCATAAAAATGGTCAGAGAGATGGAACTCTTCTCCTCTGAGGACAGGCTGAGAGAGTTGGGGTTGTTCAGCCTGGAGAAGAGAAGGCTCCAGGGAAACCTTATTGCAGCCTTTTAAAGGGGCCTTAGAGGAAAGTTGGGGACAGACTTCTCAGCAGGGCCTGTAGTGATAGGACAAAGGGTAATGGTTTTAAATTAAAAGAAGGTAGATTCAGACTAGATAGAAGAAAGAAATTTTTCACAACGAGAGTGGTGAAACACTGTCAGAGGTTGCCCAGAGAGGTGGTAGATGCCCCATCCCTGGAAACATTCCAGGTCAGGTTGGACGAGGCTCTGAGCAACCTGATCTAATGGAAGATGTCCCCTGCTCCTTGCAGGTGTGTTGGTCCAGCTGACCTTTAAAGGTCCCTTCCAACCTAAACTATTCAATGATTCTATGAAACAAGTATAAATTAACATTTTATGTGCCTTTCTTTACTCAAAAACACCTGGTGGAGCTGAGCTGCACTTTGACATTGAATTGAAAGTTGGGAAGAATTTACTATTGATTCTACAAATTACCTGTGTTGTTGACAGGAAAGGAAAAATGGGGTTTGTGTGATAGAATTTTGACACAGACTATGTAGAGAGCCCAATAATACAAATAAAAAAAGCAAACCATGTTGATTGCTTGAAAAATGTATGCAACCTACACTAAAGGGAACAATCACCACAGCAATTAGCCTACCACAATAATATGCATAAACACTGCATAATGCATGCTCTAGGACAATGCCACAAGTCTTGAAGAAAAGCAATGTCATTGAAATTGTTACCTAGTAGAAATCACTTCTGAGAATTTCAGCACTGCTTTGACACTAAATATCTCCCTGTTCCCTGGGAAACGAAAGCTATGTATATGCGAGGACCTGGGATGGAAACTTTCCGAGAAGTACTCCCATCTGTCACCTATTAGTTACAGAGGTCATGTTTTGAGAGTGTAAGCATACCACTGTACACAATACCATCTGAGTCATGGATGTCAGTGGAACATTGTGTTTAGTGATATATCATGTCAATCAACATCTTGTTTTCATACAGCAGTGGGAAACAGCTTCTCAGAATGGCCAGGCCATTCAAGTTAGATTGAAAGATCTGGAGCTCAACGTTTACACGTATGGACTATGGGTCCAAATTAAAAGCTGTATCACTGAGTTGCTCTTTAACTTCTAGAATCTAAACCGAAGACCAATAGCTCTTGTTTTCTTCTTCCTCAGCCAGTAAGAATGAAAAAGAAAAGGTCAGACATACAGCATTATGAGTCGGTCACTCTGAATTCCGAGAAGCACCATACCAGAATTATTCTATGACTTCCTACCTATTAAATCCAAGCATGAAACCTTTCTTGGAGCAACAGTCTGAACTCCTGAGTCTGTATAAATGTAATATATTTGTCACAGGTAACAAAAATGCAACATTAGATAACTGTTACAAATCAAGTGATGGAAAATATCAAGCAGCATGAAAATAAAAGAGAAGTTATTATTTATAGCTGTAAATCACCAGGTTTCAAAAATATCATGAGGGACTGCTGAAGTCACGTGAGCTGTTTTAAATACACAAAGCTGGGAAGGCTTGGTTAATAACTGATAAAGTACTAATAAAGAGAGAAGGAGAGAAATCTTAAGAATTAAATAATCAAAAGAGAGAAAAAAAAGAGGGGGGAGCCTATTTCCATAGAGCAATTTTTAAGTAAAAATGGCAGTTATTACCATTTGACTCATTACAGAAGTCTGCCTACTAACATAGTCAGAGATAACAACTCCTAACATATTTTTGCTGACCCAATATGCCTGCTGTCATTTTCACCCTGGAAGTCATGTATTGCCAGCTTGCTTCCAGCAATGTATTTTCAGCAGTCACTCAGTTCAGACATTCACTGCATTCAAGTCCAGGAAAATTTTGCAAATAGGTAATGATTTCTTAAAAAAAACCCAAACTTTATTCAATTTGATATTTACCTCTTAAACGATCTTCTTCTGGGTCAGTCCAGTTGGGCCTCCTTAACTATAGGAAAGGATCCTGCAGGCAAGACAAATGCAACTAAAAAATATGAAACAGCTATTTCTCAGTTGACACACAGCAAAGAGGTAGGATTCAGGTCTTCTTGCCACCCTGATAAGGCACACAAATATCCTTTGTTGATGAGTCTGTGAACTTCCCATCAGTGAACTGGGGAAGAACAGCCACTGCCTGGAACTCCCCAGGCCAGATCCTCAGTGCTGCCAAGCTGCCCTCTGCCACCAGCTCCATCCACAGTCCTTACACTGGTGATTTAGTGAGACCAGGCAGTCCTTAGATTAACCTCGCTCTTTCTCTAGACTTCACAGTTCTCACGTAGGTGTTTTCCCTCTTGGGAAAATCCTTGCACACCTGATGATCCTGTTCCAACCACCCTCCCTCTGTCTGTTAATCTTATGACCCTTGTCTCTTTGCAGACTTTCTCTCTACTTGTCCTTGCACCTTCTTCATGCTCTCACTTCTCTGAGACAGGGTTGTGCAGCTGCGTGTGATCAGAGGTCAACCCTCATCTACTAGGGATCCCATCTCAACAACAAGGGTTACTGTGAGCCAAGGCTCCTCGTCCAGAGGAGGCACCTGTCCCCAGAATGCAGCACACTGTTCTTATGAGTGTCTTACAACGTTTGCTTCCTGAAATCCTATCAGCAATTTTCTTCACTAGCTCAAGGGAATTAAAAGCCTTGGAAGCAACAGGAGAATCCCTTGGTAAGAGAATATGAAGTGACACAAACTAGGCTGGACTGCACTATGTTCTTACCGAGACAAGAGGATGATCCCAGCACTTGAATTCAGGTTTTAGGAACTGCAAAATGAAGGCCCCAGAAAAAAGGCAAAAGTTTTTTCATAGTACAATGTTATTATTTACTTTACCTGGTAACCCAGACTATATTAAAAGTTCAGATGAACTGTCTGGTTTAGAGAGTTCAAATCTGTAGGAACAACACACAGTCAAAATGATTAGAGGCAGAAATGGATGTAGTTTCTTTCTACATTTGACCCTCTCAACTTCCTGATTCCTGATTTTCTTCTTTTTTTTTTAATGCGTACACTGTCCCTTTCAATGCATTTTGTGTACTGTTCTATAACAAGACACACAAAAAACTTAAATAAGCCAAGAGGAGAGAAGAAAATCAATCACCTGCTAAAGTTAAGATTTAAGAGCAATGAACCAAACAGGGGATACTGGTGTAAACCTAAATGTGTGACACTGAACAGTTGTGTTTCAGCACCTCAGTTCCACTTGTACCTTTTTATCACTGATTTTCTGCAGGCAAGTATATTTTTCCACAATTCAGCAGTCAACTTCTTCAGTTTGGGCTCAAGATAGAAATATCCAAAGAACTAACACCTTCAGTTGAGAAAAGGAAAACTAACTCAGGACAAAAAATTGTACTCAATTTTATGAGAGTGAGAGAGAAAGAGAGAGAGAAAATCATTTTATGACCTCTTTTTCAAAAGCACAGTGCAGTAGTTAAGCATTAAATAACAGCTCAATAGGTTTCCATCAATGCAACAAAATAATTATCTGGGAAAAGTTATATAACCTCCAACAAACAAGGACAGAGATCAAGATATTTTTATACTTGGCCTGTAAGATTCCCTCCTGTATGAAACAACTTCTTGGATAAAAAAAACTCATCATCTTTACAGTGCTGGACATAAATGACCTATTTTAGCACCAATTAAGATTTCTTCATGCAGAGACTAATAGGGAAATTCATTATACAATCCCATTGGTTATTCTACTCTGCAACTAGCATATCCATAATTCCATCCTGCACCTGTCTTTATTTCAGGAGCCAATTTTAAAGAGTTACTTTTTGTTCTTTAGTTGAAATAATACCATGAGCCTATCCCAACCTGTTCCACTGACTTGTCTTTTCTTTTTTTCCTGGAATGTGTAATTACCTGCCTTTTAACAGAAGACGTACTAGGGCACAGTTAATCAAACCCACTGGTTAAGATACAATTAGCAGCCAAAGATCCAGATATGAATAAAAGGCTGAACACCATGTCCTTGCAACAGCAGCTGTGAGTTTCATTTATTAACCCATCACAGATACTGCATTAAATAGCTCGTTACTGTTCTCAGCAACTATAACCAAGCCACCATCGCTTGGCAGTTGCAAATGCACCTTATCTGAGGACTGCTGCTTACCTGGCTCTACAGGTAATTACATCTTCGGGTGAATATGGGAACAATTCTGGCACAACTTTTGATTTCTTTGGAGTGTCTTAGCTGAAGAGCTTTTATTTTCCTCTTGCTGAGATTCTGCAGTTTCTCACACTAAGCAATAGTCTTCCCAGGTGAAATACTGCCTCTCTTAAAACCAGATGGACTGTTGCAATCAGGTTCAGCATGATCAGGATTTCTTCTGCTGAGCTTGGGACTTCTCATTCAAGTGTGTGCAGAGTATAGGGTGCTGTTCCATATTCCAGAGCTGAAGGACATAAAACAAGGGGGTTTTTCAGTCTTTCAGAAGGCCCTTGCCAGGTTTGGATACTGAAGGACTAAGGTTCATAGTCTAAATGGGGTGAAGGGTGAGGGGTAAGATCTAAGAAAGCAATTCAGTTAACTAGTGCAGGTGTCTAGTCTGACAACCCTTTTAAGCGGTCTTCTTGTGGGTGTTTGGTTTTTCCTATATTTTTGTACAGAGACATTTCGTAATCATAGAATCAGAGAATGGTTTGGGTTGGAAACGACCTTAAAAGTCATTTAGTTCCGATCCCCCTGCCATGGGCAGGAACACCTTCCAATAGTCCAAGTTACTCAAAGCGCCATCCAACCTGGCCTTGAACACTTGCAAGGATGGGACATCTACCACGTCTCAAGGAAATCCGTGCCAGTGTTTCACCACTCTCATTGTGAAAAATTTCTTCCTTAGATCTAGTCTGAATCTACCCTCTTTTAGTTTAAATCTGTTACCCCTTGTCCTACTGCTACAGGCCCTGCTGAAAAGCCTGTCTCCATCTTTCTTATAAGCTCCTTTTAAGTACTAGAAGGCTGCAGTAAGGTCTCCCTGGAGCCTTCTCTTCTCCAGGCTCAACAACTCTCTCAGCCTCTCCTTATAAGATAGGTGTTCCATCTCTCTGATCATTTTTGTGGCCCTCATCTCCTCTGGATCCTCTCCAACAGGTCCACGTCTTTCCTGTGCTCAGGGCTCCAAAGCTGGATGCAGTACTCCAGGTCTCACCAGAGCGGATTAGAGGGGCAGAATCCTGTCCCTCAACCTGCTGGCCATGGTTCTTTGGGTGCAGCCAAGGATACGGTTGTCCTTCTGGGCTATGGGCACACATTGCCGGCTCATGTCCAGCTTTTCATCCACCAATACCCCAAGTCCTTCTCGGCAGGGCTGCTCTCAATCCCTTATTCTCCACCCAGACTGTATTTGTGCTTGGGATTGCCCTGACCCATGTGCAGGACCTTGCACTTCGCCTTAATGAACTTCATGACGTTTGCACAGGCCCACTTCTTAATCCTGTCCAGGTCCCCTTGGATGGCACACCTTCACTCCAGTGTGTCGATCGCACAACACAGCTTGGTGTCATCTGCAAACTTGCTGAGAGTGGACTCAATCCCACTGTCCACGTCGCTGACAAAGATGTTAAACAGTGCTGGTCCCAGTACTGACTCCTGAGGAGTGCCACTCGTCACTGGTCTCCATTTGGGCATTGAGCCGTTGACAGCAACTCTTTTCAGTGCAGCCGTCCAGACAATTCCTTATCCATCGAGTGGTCCCTCCGTCAAATTCATGTCTCTTCAATTTAGAGACAAGAATGTTACACAAGACAGTGTCAAATGCTTTGCATAAATCCAGGTAATCTCAGTGGATGTAGAGATAACAAAATATTTAGAGTCCTGCGAGCCAGAGCTCTTCTAAATTAAGAAAGTGCCATTTTGAATAAAATCCCTCCTTTAAAACATTCTAAAAAATCTCTCTCTCTCTCTCTCTCTCTCCCCCCCAGAAATATCTCAAGTAAACCCCGTACTGTGATAGTATACACAGCTAAAACAGTTCTGGAGTTTCTTTGGTCACTTTGGCTGAACTAATTTTATCATCTATATTCTCTAGTGGTCACTGCCATGTGGAAAGGATCTGCTTCTGTCGGCATCTTCCTGCACATCAAGCATGACAAAAGGTAAGCTGTCCCTTGTCCAGGATATATGTTTTGTTGTCACAGTTGTTTTTGAGGAGGCAAGTGGAGAGGGGCCTGGAGGCTAAGATCATCTGTAACCAAGCTCAGTTCGCTTTTTAACTTCACTCGCATGTCACCGGCCATTTCTAGAATGCCAGCAGCCACTGCATGGTGCTCTTCCAAGTCTGATGCCTCTGCTCTCAACTGCTGTCTGAACGAGCTGTTGGTAATCATAGAATCAGAGAATGGTTTGTTTGGAAGCGACCTTAAAAGTCACAACTTTTAAGTTGCAAGGTAGCAATTCCATGACACTGTGCATGCTCACACTGCTGCTCATCTGTCATGGGGTACCTGGTCCAGCAGACAGCTGGCATTTGACCGGCCTTTGCTCTGCTGCACCATGTGATGCTGAGCACCATGGGATAGGATCTCTGCTGACACTGAAAAACAGTACTGCTGATGGCAAATGGGCACCAGCTTACAGGCTAGACCAGTCCTGTTTCTCCAATTCGAGCTGTAACACCTTTTGAACAGAAGTAAGTGGCCCACATATTTTACCTGGCAAGCAGAGACTATTATCTGGTCCTTTCCACACAGAATCACAGAATCGTTAAGGATGCAAAAGACCTTTAAGATCATCAAGTCCAATCATAAACCCAACACCACCATGCCCACAAGACCATGTCCTGAAGTGTCACCTCTACATATTTTTTGAACGCTTCCAGTGATGGTGACTCCACCACCTCCCTGGGCAGCCTGTTCCAATGCTTGGCCACTCTCAGTGAAGAAATTTTTCCTAATATCCAATCTGAATCTGCCCTGGCACAACTTGAGGCCATTTCCTCTCATCCTATCACTAGTTACTTGGGAAAAAGAGACTAACACCCCTGTCACCACAACCCTCTTCCAGGTAGTTGTA
>NW_010519731.1:0-562 GCF_000687285.1 Phaethon lepturus
GGGAAAGGGGGGGAAAGGGGGAAAGGGGGAAAGGGACTGCTCTTTTAGCTGCTGGGCTCCTCCTGGCCTTCATCCCTCCATCCCGCCACGGGAAAGCACAGACAGCAGGAGGGAGGCGGGCAGGAAAGAGCAGGAGGCTTGTGCGGTAGGTCCGCACCCATCTCTCCAATGGGACCTGCGAATCCTGAGTTACAAAACTCAGAACTAGGAGAAAAAGCAGATCTTGCTTCCTCTCCAGTGATAAGGCGGCGATGTGTTTGGAGTTAAAGGGCCAAGGACAGCTTGGGGTGGTCTAAGTAGCTTCAAAGCAGAGTCTAAGCCGACAGCTTACTAAGCAGAGAGGAATCCTTATGTGAATTGAGAGCTTGGAAATACTGTCTTGCCAGCAGCACTATTTTTACTGGAAAGCTCTGGCCAAAGCTATCTCAGACAACAAAACAAACTAGAGGATGCTATAAATATTAAAAGCTTTATAGCTGTTTGTTTGTGCAAGAAGTTCCTGGAAAGTCCCTTGGCCTTAATGTAGGGAGGAGAAGGTCAGAGAGGAAGAAGGAAGTAGGGA
>NW_010519731.1:593-10538 GCF_000687285.1 Phaethon lepturus
TGAGATCAGTTATTTTGTTCTCATCCTACTCACTTATAGCAACTTATACCAACTTCCCACCAGAAACAAAGAGCTATGTCAGAAGATACTAAGACTTCTGTGTGTTCAACAGGCATTCAGTGGGCTTGGGGAAGACAGTCTCAGCTAGAGATGCCTTCTGTTTAAGAAAGCCTTTGTTCAAGTTCTGTCAAGAGAAAGTTAAACATCACAGTTGCTCTACAATGATCAGTAATACCTGAATCAGCAAGCCTTTGTTTCCTACTACCATGTAATAAAATCAAATAAATGACCAAAGATGCAGCCAGTAAAGTTTGGCTGATCATTTTACCTGGGTAAAAATCCTTAGTTTCATTATTATTCGTTATTTCATTATTATTATAATATTTCATTATTATTCACCTGTACCGAAGGAGGACTACACTTACAGGGGAAGAAAAAAAAAACCAACACACACAAAAATCAAACATCACCAAAAAACCCACCAAACCCACCAAAACTGCCAATCAAGTAACCCACTTCCCTGGAAGTAGCACTGTAAATGGAACTTGGTGGTCCTCTGATTCTTTGGCTGCTGCCTAGCTGCCAGGCTGCCACCGTGCGTGGTGAACTTTCATCCTCAACAGAGCCCAGGGAACAATCCGAAATTACAATTGCAAACTGACCCCCAAGGACTCTCCCTGCAAATCAGCATGTGGTACATATTTGTTTTATGGTTAATTCCTCCATCTCCATACCCAGTTAACAAGTCACATAATCATCTAAGAAGAGATATCTTTGCCCTCTCCTAAAAAAAAAATTATTACGTTAACTCCATAACCACTTGAGGGGAAATGTCAGTGGCTTACATCATCCTGAACAACTGAGGTGGCCACACAGGGAAGTTTAAGAAGTGTTTACATCTATTCTGTGTCACACTGAAACAAACACATTTCTCCCACTGGCAAGAACTGGAGGACACCCAAAGGTCTGGGTTTTTTCCTCCACTGAATATGTAATCCTCATTTTTCTTCCTGCTGGCAAAGTATGTGCAACAGACAACTCCTGCCTGTTTCATATTTAGTATTTATAAAAATCCCAGTTCTCTAAGTGATATTGGCCCAGCAATATTGTCTTTAAATTTGACTTCCCACTTCTGGACTGAGTCCAGAGTAACCCAAACTACCTAAGCTTTTGGACCACTGTGTGAGGCCCCGTGGGAATGACACAATCCCACCGGCGGTTACCAACTATGACAAAATAAGGCAAACCTGATGGTTATGCACTTGCCAGAGAGCTGGGCTTGCATGAGCAGGCAACAGGATAAAGAGAGGTTACTATTTTAAACTGAGGCAGCAGCAGCGTAGGCAGTGGAATTTGGTGAAATTATATATTGACAGCAGCTCTTGACTGCTTTTGTCATGCATCTTACAGCTCAAGTGGCATGCGTGGAACTATATATAACTACTTTGAGTGACTGCCCTTGTTTCATACTCCAGCACCACACAAATGTAGCAGTAGAAACAAACGGGCCTGTAGCACTTGTGTGGGTTGTTTTCTCTGCAGTGTTACTGCTGTACTGCTGAAAGGGTGTTCAACACAACATTCAGCTTAGCTCGGCCCCTCTTTCTTCATTCTCCAAACTCACTCTTTTTGGAGTGCTCTTTCTGCATTTAAGTCGATGGCTTTCTCAAGAGCTCTTGTCCATTATAAAACCTTACAGCCTGCAAGATGACAAAAGCATTTCTATGGGATGGCCACAAAAAGCACATGCCCCATAGGCACAGCATGTGCAAAGGAAAACTCAGACTAAAGAGAAGAGAAGCCACCGTTGTACAGCAGGACAAAGTCACTTTACTCAAAAGGACCCAACACTTCTTTCCAATTGGGCACAAGCATTTCTAACTCATGCTCTGAGATGGTGACTAGGACGTACAGCGGAAGCCGGGGGAAGAACTTAGGTAAGTGAAGCAACCACAAGCACAAGCCAGCACCCACCCTCCTCCAAGATACTGATGCTGCTGGCAAAGGCAGTTCTGAAAATGCATGCACACAAGAGTCCTGCTGCCCAGATCACGTGTAAGAGACTCCAAAAAATGATTGATAAATGCAAAAAAGCTCCTGAGGAATTAAAGCCTACAAAAAAGATCTGAGTGAATGTATCAAGGTCCAAGTTAAAGCCTGATGAAGGGTTTATGTTGGTCTATTCAGGACACGGCTGCAGGTATAGAGCAGATTGTGAAGGCTGCCTATTGGCAATGTGATAAAACAGGACATAATATTTGGACAAAAAAAAATGTTTTCATAAAAAGAAAAATTCTTTTTCCTCTCCAACTATAAAGCTAGTCAAACTTCACCATCTGTTTCCTGGTTTCATTAAGTTTTAAGGATTAAAAAAAAAAATCTAAAGATTCCCCCCTCCCCTTTCTGTTCACCAGCTTATGGAATATGTTGTTTTTAAAACAAGCCCTGCTTAGAAGGAAGAAAAGGTTATCAGTTCAATGATTAGTATAAAATTAGTATAATAGTCACAGTACTCTGTCTACCACTGATGGTCATCCAGAATTCAAACACTAATTAGTTTCATTATCCATAATACTAGAGGAAACAGACAGTTTGAAGAATTGCCCTGAACTCTGTCTCTTCAAGCCATTAGTACTCATTTTTATATCTTATTTCCTCTTGCACATTACTATCTAGAATATTTTCTTGCAACGGTTATGTAAGGGAACACCCAAGGTATTGGCTTGCAAACACTCTACAGAGTAAAACAGAAGCCTGCTCAATATTTGACATGTATATTCCTGAAATCTCACTATACATATATGCAAAAGTACCAAATACTAGTTTTAGGTTTTGTGGATTTTTACAATCTTTTCCAATGAACTGTGTTGTTTTCCCACCATGATACAGTACTCAGAGTAAAGTATTGTGGAGTACTGCACCATGGCAGGATATCTGGAGAGGTATGTTGTACTCATTAGGGAAGTCAACCTAGGCACAGTTTTTGTTATAACAGATAGATGTATCTTCAAGACCAAGAGACAAGCCAAGTTTCTGCATAATAGCAGTTTATAACTTGTTACCTACATTTCTCAGATCAAGCCAGAAAGATATTGCCACTGTAAAAGATATTGCCTGATTTATTCCTAGCTCTGTGTGTCTTCCCTCCTCCTGCCCCCAACTATAGAGCATCCTCAATATTCACTATATACTCTAAGTTAAGAAATCAACATCTTTCAAATTTAACCTCTTGGGGAAAGTGCACTAGTCTTTGGGAGTTCTGACTTTTCAGATGTTTCCCCTCACTTTTCAATTAGTATGGTACAAAGAACCATAGCAGACGAGATGGGCAGGAAAAATTATTCCACAAACACAGAACAGATTTCACCCTCTCCGAGATTAAAATACAAAAGGATCAATCTGAAAAAGTTGAATTTTTAACACTTCTCCATACACTAGAACTTCTAACAGGAGCCATTAATGTAAAGGAGAAAAATAACCACACTCGGGAGTACGGTGACATACACTGCTACGGGTCTTCCCTCCATTTTTAACCATTCTCCCAAACCAGCGGCACTTCTCCCAGATGGTAACGATAGTGGTAAATTATCTGTGCCATGCTGCTATTTGCTAAACATCAGCTAGTTAATATTGCACATTGTGCACAGACATAGAGAAAGCTGGTTTTTTTAATCTCTATTCTTTGCCAGGGAAAGGGGGTCAGGTAGGGAAACAAACCATTTAAAGTCCGAGTGCTTCTCATACAGCAGTGTAAAACCTGCTCTTAAAGATCTGCTTTCTACCAGTTCCTTGCAACTTCACTTTATTTCGGTTCCAACAACTCTTGTAGGAGGGTACCTGTATTTTCCCCTTCCTTTGGTGTTCATGCAGTGAGGGACTTCTACATTTTGTTTCACAGAAACACTGGGACTCGATTAGCTGTGGCTACACATCTGCAGCACCTTCTTCAACCAAATGCATTACCATCCAGTGGCAACAGCACACTCTTCCCTCGACACACCTGGGCTGCTGGCAGCTACGGACTTACAGCCTTTCCTGAGTTCTTCAGCCATTCTCCCCTCTCCACGCAGGAAGAGAGGGGACTGTTACTCCCCCTTGAACTTGACATACTTTATGAACATGTGTCTCCCATAAATATTGCCTTATTTTCTTTCCTTTCTCTGAAAAAAAGGGACAAAATGGGTCTATTAAAACTATTTTCATTTTGAATCAAAATTTCTAGAGTGAATGATGAGTGCCTAACCATAAAGCCCAACAACAGTTGATAAAAATTTACATTAGGGGAGAATCTTGCAGCCAATACATTAACAGCTACCCCTGTGTCGCAAGATGAGATCAGGTCTTTAAAAAGATGCATTGGAAGACATTTGGAAGAAGGTCAAATTACATATGTTAGAGAGCTATACATGCAAAGGAAAAGGGGTCTGGTGTTTATTTCACCTTACCAAGTGCTTGAAGTTACAGCTATCTATTTTATTATTCTTTTAAGTTTTCTTGATACATTTGCTTTTTGGTAATCAGTGTCACCAGCACAGGAAGCAAAAAGCTCTAGTTTATATATATTAGAAAGAGTCTACTCCCGTAAATCTTTTAACTGCACTTATCTCCTCATGTTTCATAAACAGAGATATGGCCACATTTTAGGTCACTGTGTTAAACATCTTGTTCCCATAAATGAAGCCACTACATTAAAAAGTCGTGAGAGGTAGAGGGGTGGGGAAAGAGCGCATGCATCCGGTATCTACAATTCATACTGCAACCCAAAATAGCCTGTCTATTGAGAACAGATATGGAAGCTTTTCCACCCGATAGTCAAACAGGGTGAAAAACCCACCTCTGCCAAGGCCAATAAAATGCCAACTTCCCAGAGAATGACTCCTGCATACTGTACATTACATAAAAAAGGTTGGCAATATACAGCAAGCAGTAAGCTGTACTTGCAGACGAGAGTATTAGGAAGTCAAGGCAGCTTACTAGAGCACTCGGCAAGTTCACAGTAGTAATGATGTGGCTTTTGCAACACACACAAGTATATCATGTTCTGCACATTTATTCCGCACACATACACTACAATGGCCAAAAGTCTGTCAACAATGATGGATAAAGCTCAAGAAGGGCAACAACCCCTAATATTATTTGCCTTTTTGATTGAGAAACCATGCATGACTGTGTTTTCAATGATCTTGGCTAATTTACAGTGGAAACACAGCTGCATTAGACAAAGTGTTGCCAGCAGGTAGAGAGAGGTGATCCTTTCCCTCTACTCAGCACTGGTGGGTCCACACACAGAATGCTGTGTCCAGTTCTGGGCTCCCCGGTACAAAGGGACACATGGATATACTGGAGGGTGTCCAACAAAGTGACAGCAAGATGACAAAGGGACTGGAGCACCTCTCCTATGAGGAAAGGCTCAGACAACTGGAACTGTTCAGCCTGGAGAAGAGAAAGCTCAGGGAGATCTTATCAATGTGTATAAATACCTGAAGGGAGGGCGCAAAGACGACAGAGCCTGGCTCTTCTCAGTGTTACCCAGTGACAGGACCAGAGGCAACAGGCACAAACTGAAACACAGGAGGTTCCCTCTGAGCATCAGAAAACACATTTTTACGTTGAGGATGACTGAGCACTAGCACAGGTTGCCCAGGGAGGTTGTGGAGTTTCCAACCTTGGGAGATACTCAAAAGCCATCCAGACACGGTCCTAGGCAGCCAGCTCTCGGTGGCCCTGCCTGAGCAGCAGGGTTGGAACCCATGACCTCCAGAGATCACTTCCAACCTCAACCATTCTGCGATTCTGTGAAACCACAATACCACTTTTGGCAACTTCCAGAAAAGTACCCCCATTTCCCCTGTTCATAAGAGCCGGACAACCAGCTATTGGATATCCTTATGATTGACTGACAAAAGGTTAAATTCAGTACCTTAACTCAGCATGTTTAGGATGCTGGAGCATGGAGAGGACGAGCATGGAGAGGACGAGCATGGAGAGGACGAGCATGGAGAGGACGAGCATGGAGAGGACACTGGCTGGGTGCAGTTGGTGGGTTTTGTTGGGGGGGGGGGCGGGGAGCAGGCAGAGGAGGAGGAATTAGCCTGTATTTAGGCAACAAGACAGGTTTTGAAAGTGTCGCTCTACCTAAATGCTTACAAATTCTTCTTTCCTCATAGCCGCAGTGATTTAAATCTACTTTTTAAATTAGGGCAAGCTTATTTCACTACTCTTAGATCAAACTTCAAGATAACCTAGCCAAACAGAGGCAGGAAGCTTGTGTCTTAAAAATGAGCCCAAGTACAACCCAAAAAAACCAAGTGCATCCATAGATTCTTCCACACCAATATGCATATAACATATGAATGCATATAACAAAGTACATCGTCCCCCATTGATTTTTAAACCATGGAAAACAGGACATCAAAGACAAGCAAAAATTCTATTTTAAAGCCTTGTTTATACAACATATCTGACTTTAAATCAAAGTTATTGAAATAGATTAAATTAAAACAGTTCAGTCAATTTGGGGCTAGACTATACTACAACAGAGTGCCTACAACATGACAGTTTCAGCTCTTTCCTCAGAGGCAGGACCAAACTCGTCTAGGATTCAGCTTCACTGCAGCTGGGCATGGCCACGTCTAGTACAGACTGCCATCTCAGGATGGGTGAAGAAGAGTGGCACAGGAGAGCCGTATTATAATCTGCTTTGATCAAAAACATCCAAATCAGCCCCCATCTAAATCACCAGCAAGTCAGAATCAAACATAATTAATTGAGAACTGAATTTAACACCCTGTGTCTCTGCAGGGCTGTAGCACAACTTCGTTAACTTGCTGCAGCAGAATGGTCACTCTTCACAGCCGGAATTGTGGTATGTTTTCAACACCTATGTTACCACATACAATTCCCGCCCCAGTCCAAAGTGCAAATTAGCATTTAACCTCCCTCTTTCCCCACCAATTATTAAATACAAATTCTTCTTATTTTGTCCAGCAAGACCAAAGGAGTGAAGGCTGTTGGCAATGCTTCATCTACAAAAATAGTTAGTCTTATAATTAGTGAGGAATATAAAAGACTTTCTTTTTCTTTTCATTTGACTAGTCTGTGCCCAGTACTGCAGACAGGAAGGTACAAACTATCTGTTTAAGTGTAAAAAATATATACAACTATATTTAAGTTTTAAATTACTTTAAACACAACTGTCACACTAACAATCTTATGTACATTCAGTTTTAAACAATACCTCTTTAATATGCTCTTCTTTTATTAAAGAAGTTTATTTTCCTCCCAAAATACCCAATGTCACTTTAAAATTCTGGAGGGGGGAAAATTTGAGCTATATAGAAAATAGCAAGATGTCTTACAATTGTAATGTATCATAGCACATATTTTTCATAAAAACAACACATCATTCAAAAACTGAACCACTGTAAAAGTTCTCATAAGTCCAATAGGACTGTCTTTAAAAGCTTACTTTGGTTAACAGCAGGTCATTCTTAAACAATTAAGGAAAATTATATATATATTCTTTTACCACCTCTACAGATGCATTTCCTTGGCATGTTGTGGTAATCCATATATCTTTACGGATGAGCACTGCAGCTGTTCAGCACTCTTCAACTGTATTGTGATTTCAATAAAATGGATTATATAACAGGTTGGATTGATTTATAATTAAATTAGTCCAACTTCCTAAGATCTCTGAATAAGAGAACTCTCTTCCTAAGACTTCCTAAGATCTCTGGATATCAGAGAAAGAACAGCAACAACTAGTACTTCCTCACAAGGTTGATCTCATGCAGTACTTGCAACAGCATCACTAATTTGCATGAAACTACTGTTTCCCTGCTTATCTTTCCTGGTCAGGAGAGTAACACAACTTTCGCTGAGCTCTACATACTCTGACACCCGGCCAGTCACACCAGCCTCTGAGCATTCAGACAAATGAAGTGCCACCGGACTTTACGGTAATGCAATGATTTCCTTTGAGTCATTATGCAGATTTCAGGTCACATGTGGCCCCTATATCACTGAAATTTTACTAATTTCCAGGGGAATAAATGCCCTTAGCTTCTGGCCACAAAGAAGAACTTGATCTTCACCTTTCTTCCCTCCTTGCACTATGAAAGCCTCTGATCCATCAAAAATCACAACGTAAAAATGTAAGATTCTCCAGGAAAAGAACACTGCATTAGTCACTATGCATCAGTTAAGCTGAAAAGTAGAGGTCTGACCGACGAGCAAAGGCACTTGGTAACAGTCCTGTGAACAATAGTCAATGAGTCAACAATTTCAGTCTCGTGATCCAACTGACCAGCAGCGAGGGCTCAGTGGAGGAAGATTTTGTGGACGATGTAACAGAGGGTTTTTTAGCACCTTCCTCTTGAAAAGGAATTGTTGCACTGTTGTGGAGGTCTGTATTCATAAAACACTGGCTGCCTCGAATATAATCCGCTCCCCTCACTAACTGCTTGTCAGACACTGGCCTTGAGAGGGGGTGTTGTGTGGAGGGGCTTTCTTCTACGATTGGAGGTATCCTTTCATTACTGAAGTACCTGCAGAGGACATCTTCACCTGTGTGAACAGGAGGAGGAAAACCAATTATTGCTGATTTCAAAACCCTCCATTAACATTTTCTATTTTTATAAAAATATTCTGGTTACATTTCAAACTGCCCAGATTTTTGTTACCTTTCTTAACACATCTGGACATAAGCAGTTGTCAACAAGACTTACAGCTTTTTGCAACTTCAATATTTTTTCAAGCAACACAAAGAACAACAAAATAAGTTCACAGACAGAGAGGATACCATTTGACTGTTAAATTCCAGATTCACACACACCAAAACTGCATGACGACCGTCATGGAAATCATTATCATGACTGAGACCTAACAAACCTTCTCATAACGTGTCATTCAAGATGCTGATAGCTCACAGTTGAATACATGCTTATCTGAATGTAACTCATGACTAACTTAAAAGCTCTAACTATTACTCTGGACAACAGAAATTAATTTTGCAGATAAAGATGTAAGCACTTCCCTGGTTTTGACCATTGACTTGTGATGCTTTCTCTGCTTTTACTCTTCCCTAAACACTAGAGCATGGCAGCTGCTACTAGAGACATCCTACTGGGCTGGACAGGCCTTTCTTCTGATCCAATACAGCTTACATACAAGCCCGCAACACTTAAGTACCTTTCAAGTGTTTAAAAAAAGCCAACACAAAACCAAAAGCAAAATGAAACACAAAACCATACACACAAAAACCAGCTCTGCCACCTGGTGATCATTCTTTTAGACTTGTTACTTCACTTGTTTCTATATATCCCTCCAGGTTGATGATTCTTGTTATCAGCTTCCATTTTTGCATTAAAAATCATAAAATTCATATCCTATTTTCACTAGAATTACTCATTAGCTTTCATAACTGATTTCAAGAATAAAGTAAATAGCCATTCTTTCTTATCTCCCACTCTTAACAGGACTCAGCCTTTCAGATGCAAAAGCAGGGGAGAGAAGGTCAATGGGGGAAGGAAAAAAGCCACCTAACCTAACATTATCAGCTTCTGTCTCTCTCCCATTCTGTGGCATCTACAGAATGTTGTTTTCTAACAGCAGTCACAGCAAACAGCAACTCCTAAAAGGCCCTACATTTTACTTTTGAGAACAAGCTTGTTTCTACAACAGCCCACACAGCAAGCTAAACAAATAGAAAGACTTAAAAAAACAGTTTTATGATCAATATTAAATGCAGAAGAAAGGAAGAGGGGTGTGTGTAAGAGCAAAATGGTAAACCTATGCTATAAAGAGACAAGTACAGATCTGCACTAGTCATTCTAGCCTACTTTTAATGCTCACAAGAATTCTACGATGGGACAACAAAAAAGTTTGAGCCCCAGCACTGAATAGCCTCACAAATTTCACAGCTACCATTTGGCATTCCTGCTA